>NW_006921977.1:1006254-1014497 GCF_000298275.1 Orycteropus afer afer | reverse complement strand
CAGGCTCCTGTCTGAGCACACCACTGTGATGGAGTTCCTGTGGGCCCAGAAGGTAGTTGGGAGTGGGGATGTCTTCCAAATTTCTTGGCATAACGGAGTGAGTGCCTCCAGAGTGAAAAGCGTTTGTTGAAACAACTCAATGATATTCTGTCAATTCCTGGAGACTGTTCTTCACCAATTACTTCAGTGTGGCTTTGACTTCCTCCTTCAACACCATTGGTTCTTGTTCATATTCCACCTCCTCAAATGGATGAACATCCACCAGTTCTTTTTTGATATAGTGATTCACTGTATTCCTTCCATCTTCTTTTGATGTTTCCTGTGTCATTCAATATTTTGCCCATAGAAACTTTCAATATTGCAATTCGAGGCTTCAATTTTTTCTTCAGTTCTTTCAGCTTGAGAAATGTCGAGCATGTTCTTCCCTTTCGGTTTTCTAACTCCAGGTCTTTTCATATTTCATTATAATAATTGACTTTGTCTACTCAAGCTGCTCTTTGAAATCTTCTGTTCAGTTCTTTTATCTTGTCGTTTCTTCCATTTGCTTTAGCTACTTTTTGTTCAAGGACAAGTTTCAGAGTCTCTTCTGATATCCATTGTGATCTTTTCTTTCCTTCCCATCTCTTCAATGACCTTTGCTTTCTTCATGGATGATGTTCTTAATGTCATCGGACAATTCCTCTGGCTTTTGGTCATTGGTGTTCAATGTGTCAAATCTACTCTTTAGATGGTCTCTATATTCAGGAGGAATATAATCAAGGTCATATGTTGGCTCTCATGTTCTTGTTTTAATTATCTTTAACTTCAACTTGAACTTCAACTTGTACTTGCATAGGAGCAGTTGATGGTCTGTTCAACAGTCAGCTCTTGACCACTATACAGAATGCAGTAGAAATGCCACAAATGGTTTCCAAGGCAGTAAATCTTTACATAAACAGACTGCCTCACCATTCTCCCATAGAGCAGCTGGGGGTTCAAACCACTGACCTTTTGGTTAGCATCCCAATGCTACCAGAGCACCTATGCATTTGTACTGACTTCTTAAATTTCTTAGATGTATCATGGTCCTTTCTACTATAGGTTCTTTTCTCATGCTATAGCCTCAGTTTAGGAGCTCTGGTAGCATAGTGCCTAAGGCACTTGACTGCTAACCAGAAGGCTGGCAGTTCAAACCCACCAGCCACTCCTCGGAAGGAAGGTTGGGCAATCCTACTTCCGTAGTGATACTGCCTCGGAAACCCAAGGAGGGGTCGCTATGAGTCGGGGCCGACTCAACGGCACATAACAACAACAACAACATAGCCTCAGTTTAAAGTATTACTTAAATACTCAGAACACAACTACCAACAACACCATCACTGTACCAAAAATTCTAATCCCACTTATGACTACTTCACACTTCTCTATTAAATGTCATGCATTCAAACTACTCCATTAACTCAAAATGTGTTTAGAATTCACTTGGTCTGTGAAAACTTATCATTCCATAATTTTCAACTTACAGCTTTTTTTTCATATTTATAATTAAAATACCAATTGTCTAGTTTTTGTCTCTTCTGCAAGAATATAATCTCTACCATGCCTAGGATTGTGCCTGTCTGATTTACTCTCTTATTCTAATAACTTAACATGGCACTTTGTATGTAGTAGTTACTTGATAAATTTATTTTAAATTAATCAATGGATACATATATTTAGGGTCTGTTGTTGTTGTCAGATGCCTCTGAGTTGGCTCTGACTCACAAAAACCCCATGAACAACAGGACAACACTGTCTGGTCATGCACCATACTCAAAATTGTAGCTATAGTTGAATCCATCGTTGCAACCACTGTGTAAATCCATCATTTTGAAGGTCTTCCCCTTTTTTATTGACCCTCTCCTTTATCAAGTATGATATCCTTCTCCAGGTAATGGTCCCTTCTGATAGCATAACCAAAGTAAGTGAGACTGAGTCTGTCCATTCTTGACTCCTAGGAGCATTCCAGATGCAATTTTTCCATAACAGAGTTGTTTGTTCTTTCTCAGTCATTGTATTTTCAGTATTCCTTGGCAACACCACAATTCAAAGACATGAACTCTTCTTTAGTCTTACTTATTCATTGTGTAGCTTTCACATCTGAGGTAATTGAAAATATCATGGCTTGGGTTAGGTGTACTTTAGTCTTCAAAGTACTATCTTTGCTTCTTAACTCTTTAAAGAGTTTTTTTGAAACAGAGTTTCCCAGTGCAATCTGGTGTCTGATTTCCTGACAGCTGCTTCTGTGGGTGTTGATAGTGAATCTAAGAAAAATGCAATCCCTGACAAATTCAATCTTTTCTCCACTTATCATACTGTTGCACATTTGTCCATTTGTGAGGATTTTGGCTTTTTTTATACTGAAGTGTAATTTATACCTGAAGACTGTAGTCTTTGATCTTCATCAGTAAGTGCTTCAAGTCATCTTCACTTTCAGCATGATTGTGTCACTTAGGACTGGCACACTCCAATATCTGAGTGAATCATTCATTTATAGTATTACTGACAACTAATCATGCATTTAGGGAATCTTGGTGGTGCATCAGTTAAGTAACAGGCCACTAGCCAAAAGGTTGACTTTTTAAAGCTATCCAGTTCCTCCAAGGGAGAAAGAGCTATTGATCTCCCATGAAGTTTACCGCCTCAAAGACCCTATAGGGCAGTTCTACTCTGTAATATGCAGTTGGTACGAGTCAAAATTTATTTGACAGCACCTAACAATAACCACAATATTATACGTTTGTAAGCTCTTGTTGTTGTTAGGTGCGATTGTCTTGATTCTGACTCATGTTGTTGCTGTTAGGTTCCATTCAGTCAGCTCTGATTCTAGCGACCTTCTGGACAACAGACCGAAACACTGCCCAGTTCTGCTCCATCTTCACAATTGTCACTATATTTGAGCCCCTTGTTGAAGCCACTGTATCAGTCCATCTCACTGAAGGTCTTCCCTTTTTCGCTGACCCTCTAGTTTACCAGGGACCGGTCTCTTCTGAGAATATGTGCAAAGGAAGTGAGATAAACTCTCATCAACCTTGTTTCCAAAGAGCGCTCGGGCTGTACTTCCTCTAAGTTGGTCATTGTTCTAGCAGATGATTGCACATTCATTATTTTTTGCCAACACAAAAATTCAAATCCATCAATTTTTTTGGAGTTTTCCATTGTCTAGTTCTCCCATGCATATAAGGCTATTGAAAATCCCATGGCTTGGGTCAGGCACATCTTTGTCTTCAAAATGACATATTTGCTTTTTAACACATTAAAGCAATATGTTACAGCAGATTTGCCCAACGCCATACTTTGTTTGATTTCCTAACTACTGCTTTCATGGCTGTTGATTGTGGATCAACACAATCAAGGTAAAATGAAATCTATGACAACATCCGTCTTTTCCTCGTTTATTATTATATTGCTTATTGTTTCAGTTGTGAGGATTTTTGTTGGCTTTACATTGAGTGTAATCCATAGTAAAGGCTGTAGTCTTTGATCATCATTAGTAAGTGCCTCAAGTCCTCTTCAATTTCAGCAAGCAAAGTTGTGTCTTCTGTATAGAACTGGTAGTTAGTGAGGATTTTTCCAATCCTAATGGCATGCTCTTTTTCAGAGTCTAGTTTCTCAGATTATTTGCTCACCATAAATATTGAAAACTATTGTGAAAGGATATAACCATGAAAGACATATTTCCTGATTTTAAAAGCCTTGTTTTGTTTGAATGACAATCTTTAATTTATGTATAAGTTCTGCATAAACAAAATTTTGTGTTCTAGGATCCAACTTTTTGCAATGTTATCCATAAATTTTCATGATCCACGCAGCCAAATGTCTTTGCATGGTCAATAAAACACAGGTAAACATCTTTCTGGAATTCTATGCTGTCAGCCAAGATCCATTGGACATCAGCAATTATATTCCTTATTCCTTATCCTTTTCTGAATCCAGCCTGAATTTCTGGCAGTTCAGTATATTATTGCAACTATTTTTTGAATGATCTTTGGCAAAATTTTACTTTCATATAATATTATGCAATAATTTCTGCATTACAAGTGCCAAAATAACCCTAAACATATACTCCACATAATTACTTTCCCAAATAATGTAAGCTCTAAGAAATACCTTATAAAAACTCTTTTAAATAAGAAAACGCACATGTGATTAAGTAATTACTTAATTCAAGGAATTTAGCAAATATTTTGTAATACGTGATAGATATCCAAGAAACAAAGATGGAACATCATATAAACATAATCCCTGACAGGCAGAGTCATTAAGTGCTCACCATGTATCATGTCATGTGCATGTGCTAAATATGTTATATATATAACTATCCTGAGTCATTCAAATGCAAATTTTATTTAATTCTTCTGACAAATTACAAGGAATGGATTAAAAGCATTGATGCTCTGACTCAGGAATCTTTGCCCTGGACTCTATATCCAACTGTCTCAGTCAAGCTCAATTCTGTAAATATCTATAGAAAAGACAAGGCAAATTCAATACTGAGTGAGATCATTTACAAGTGGCTTTTTGTAGATGGTTAAAACTTACTGAATACTGAATGAAAGCAATCATTAACCATAGTGAAGTGAGGCACAGAACTATGCAGCTGCACCTCACACTATCAAATATGCATAGGCATTTACCCTGGATTTGAGGACAACCTGGGGATTGAGTTCAGTACCAAGATGTATAGGGTTGTCAGACAATGGTCCTATAAGTATGATCTGAATTCCTAGCTGTATAGTATTGCTGAGAAGGGACAAGTTTGTAGTCACTGCTTGGTCACAGCCAGCTACCCAGAGGGACTGAGTAATTGAACCTGTGGGCTCACGACCATAGTCACAGGGGACATCAAGCTCAATTGGTATAACATACTACACAAAACATTGTTTTACCTCCTACTTTGGCAAGTAGCAACTGGGATCTTAAAAGCTTGCAAGCTGCCATCTAGATGCAATGACAGGTCTCTCCTTGTCCAGAGCTAAGAATAAAGAAAACAAAAGATTCATGGAAACAATCAGTCCTAGCGACTGGTACACCATGCAATCCATAGCTGATATTCTATGAGACCAGAAAAACTAGATGGTGCCCAACTACCACTGTCAACCGCTTGGAGGGGGATCTATGTAGGAGATCCTGGAAAAAGAGGGAAAACAGTGTGGAACAAAGTTCAAAATCATTTGGAAAAACAGAAAGGGGGACCAGGTTTACTGGTCCAATAGAGCCTGGTAGAACCACTGAGACTATGGCCCCTAGTTGTCCTGCAGGTCTGGAATTGAACCCACACCTGTGGCTTCCAGCCAAACAAAAGACAGGCATAGGAGTTGAACATTTACCTGAGGTAGAGACACTCCTTGGAGAGAAAAATCATGAAAGAAAGAAGGGTTGCTTGTGCACAGGGAGACAGCTCAGGGGGCAGGGGTGCATGGAGGGATTGACATAGGAAAGAGGTGATTGTCAGGAGGAAGTGGGAGGGGAGCTGTTCTATTGTGGTGAATTGTGGTCAATGTCGTGAGACAAAGTATATGTGAACTGCTGTATAGAAAGTGAATTTGCTCTGTAAATTTTCACCCAAACCATAATTAAAAAAAAAAAAAAAACAAAACCTAGGAATTGAGTTCAATATGAGGAATTCCATGTCATTTTACAAAAAAAACTGCATTGAAGCCAACTTATTTTACTGTGGAATTTGTGAAGATACTCAAGTTTCCAGATCTTTCCAGGATTCTGTAGACTAATCCAACATGAACTAGAGTTTTCAAAACCAAGTATAATCAATCTAGATGAAGCTACAAACCTTTAGGGAAAGAGGGGACTGTATCAAGAACAGAACATTGAATATTTTCATTTTTATAGATAAAAAATAATAAAAACAATAGCCAACAATGCAAAAAATTCATGCAAAGCAAAACAGATGACAATATGCTAATTTGAGATGAGAATCATTTTACACCCAGATTCCTTTATTTCATTAAATGAACTAAAATGGAGTAAACTTAGCAAGCAGCATTAGCTTTAAAATAAACCTTTTGGCTTAATAGAAACTTAGAATTACTTTTTCTTGATAGTATCACAGAGCTTTTCAAATGCAGCTAGTAAGATTAAGGGACTTAACTTTTAATTCTGTTTAAATGAGTTAATTCGAATGTAAATGGATCCCTGAAGTTTCTGACTACCAACTTGAACTGTGTAGGTCAAATGTCTCTTTTTATAATAACAGTCATGCAGACAGGTATTATTCATATTCTTAAGTATTTTTTGATTTCCTGAGTTTCCTGTATCTCAGGCATTTTTGCTTTGAAATCTCACAAAATAGCTTTTAAAGTCTGTTTACATTGGAAATTCATTTCACCTTCTTGTTTTGTACTTCCCAAATCTGTGCACTGGAACAACGATACTCATGGTTAATTCTGCATTATTTACCTCCTGAGAGACTGGGAGGATTAATCAAACTTTGTTTGGAAAGCAGAGTTCAGATGAAACATGTATTAATACAATGACAGGAATAAGTTGGCAGGATTACCATATGCTCATTCCTCTTCCAGAGCAGTGTTACTTAGAAAGTAAGAGGAAAACTGTGTGCAGCACATTAAACTCAAAACAAAAATCGCTATTGTCTAGTCAGCTTGGACTCATAGCCACCCTTCTCTGAGTTTCTGAAGTGGCATCTCTATGGAAATAGAAAGCCTAGTCTTCCTTCTGAGGAGTGGCTGGTGGGTTTGAAATGGCAGCCTTCTGGTTAGCAGTCAGATGCCTTAGGCACTAGGCCAAATAATAATAATAATAATTTAGCAAAATAATTCCCCAGTATTCTGGTCAACGCATTTACACAAAATGCAAAAATCAAACCCACTGCCCTTGATTGGGTGCTGACTCACAGCAAAGCTGTAGGCAGAGTAGAACTGCTCCACAGCCTTTCCAATGCTGTAAATCTTTATGGAAGCAGACTATCACTTCTTTCTCCTCCCAACAGCTGATGCGTTCTTATCACTGACCTTTAGGTTTCTAGCTGAGTGCTTGACCACTGCGTCCCAAGGGCCCTTAAGTACATATACATATATTAGGAATCTTGCTGGCACAGCATATGCTGTATAAGCTGAATCACCTTGGCCTTCATCAGGAAACTGTGGCCTTCCCATTCCTAGAGTACAACTATCAATTCATTCTTTAAGGGCAAAGCAAGTTTGTATTTGCTAGTTTTTTTGGTCCAGGGGCCATAACTTCTTATTTGTTCTATTTCAATTAAGATAATTTTCCTTTAACTTTTCTCTGTATTATTTTTTCTAACCCATCTTGAAATTTTAACGTTTTGTCAGTGACACACCACATGGAAACACTCTGCAGTGAAGTGTGATTTGCTCGCTGTGTGGCAGTAGCAGAGTGTGTTGTGCTTGTTTGAATGTGGTGTGAAGAGAGACATCAATATCTATATCAATATCACTAATGTGTGCCTGACACGAGTCATGGTATTTTCAATCACTTCATATGCATGTGAGAGTTGGAAAACGAATAAGGAAGACCAAAGAAGAGTTGATGCTTTTGAGTTGTGGTGTTGGTGAAGAATACTGAAAGTACCATGGACTGCTGCTAAAAAAAAAAAAAAAAAAAAAAAACAAGCTAACAAATCTGTCCTGGAAGAAGTGCAGCCAGAATGCTCCTTGGAAGTGACAATGGTCAAATTTCATCTCAACTACTTTGGTCATGTAAGAAGGGACCATTCCTTGAAGAAGGATATCATGCTTGGTAAAGTGGAGGGTCAATGAAAAAGGGGAAAGCCCTCAACAGGGTGCACTGACACAGTGGCTACAATGATGGGCTCAGGTATAGCAGGCATAGTGAGGCTGGCACAGGACTGGGCAGTGTTTTGTTCTGTTATATGTAGGGGTTGCTATGAGTTGGAGACAACTCAATGGTACCTCCAAACAAATATAAGTGTAGCATGACAAACACAAAATATAAAACTCCTCCATACTGTACAGATGAAAGTAAGGACTCCATATGTGACGTGAAAGAGAAATAAAAAAATCAGTATGTCTAAATCTATTGATAACTTTAGAGTATAAAGAAAACATAAATATTACAGAGAAGAGCACCAGTGCCATCCCTGGGTGGTTTATATAGTCAAGCACTGACTACAAGCTGAAAGGTTTATGGTTTGAGCCCACCTAATGACTGACTGGAAGAGATCCATATTTGTGCCCATTCCAAAGAAAGGTGATCCCACAGAATGT
>NW_006921977.1:996299-1004441 GCF_000298275.1 Orycteropus afer afer | reverse complement strand
TTGCTGTCGAGTCGGACCCGACTCATAGTGACCCCTCCTTGGGTTTCTGAGGCAGTATCACTACAGAAGTAGATTGCCCCATCTTCCTTCCAAGGAGCAACTCGTGGGTTTGAACCGCCAAGCTTCTGCTTAGCAGTCAAGTGCCTTAGGCACTACGCCACCAGAGTTCCTTCAATTGGCATACTACACCAAAATATTATTCCACATCCTACTTCAGCGAGTAACAATTGGGATCTTAAAAGCTTGCAAGAGGTCATCTAGATGCAAAGATGGGTCTGTTTTCATCGAGAGCAAAGAAGAATGAAGAAAACCAAAGATGTCTGGAAGCAATTAGTCAAGGGTCTGGTAGACCACACGATCCTAAGCCTACACGACCATGAGACCAGAGGAACTGGGTAGTGACCGGCTACCACTTTCAACCACTGGAAGGGAGATTGGTGCAGGAGATCATGACAGATGGGAGAACAATGTGGAATAAGACTCAAAGTCATAAATAAAAGATCAGGTTTGCTTCTCTGGTAGAGCCTGATGAGAACACTGAGACTGGCCCCTAGCCACCCTTGTGGTCCGGAACTGAACTCACTCTTGTGTCTTCTAGCCAAACAACAGACAGGCATAGGGCTTGAACATTTACATCAAGTAGATACACTCTTTAGAACGATCAATCCTGGGAGAACAGAGAAGCAGTGTTTGCACAGAGAAATAGCTCAGGGGCCAGGACTTCATGGGAGGGAAGGATATAGGGAAGAGGTTTTATTAAATAAATAAATAAAAACCAATCTAAAAGACCTCAATTTTTAAAAACACAGAAACAGAATTTTGGCTATAAAAGGAGTATGGGACATAGAAGACAAAATCCAAACTTCTGAAACAGTACTCAAGGATAACAGAGGCCTCCTGAAGGGAACAGAAGACAGAGTTCTTTAAACTGAAAAGAATTCATCAAGCACTTAAGGTCTCCTAAGACACATCCTGATAAAAAGTCTAAATTTTAAAGATGAAAAAATTTCTAAAACCTTACATTAAAAAATAAAAAAAAGATCAGAGTGCACATTTGCAACAGTAGAAGTCATTAACAATTGAACAATGCCTTTACTTCGAAATACTGTGATATAAATTCTCTGAAACCTAAAATTAATAAATGATTACATAGGGGACAGGAAGGTATCAGTCATGCACCTAAAAGTCTGCTGCCAATCATTCCCTGTTTGTTAAACAATCAAATATGGTAAAGAAAACAAAGAACAAAAAGTAGGATATAAAAAAACAAAGCGAAGCAACAAAGTCTTATGCTTCATATAACACATGCAAATGTATTTGTAATCCTGTCACTAGCACCTTCAATCTTCAAAAACAATCACCCCCCCCCCAGGCTTTATGAATCCTGCAGTATAATGTAGTAACTAAAACTAAAATTTGTATCTTTCAATAAAACCTGGAAGGTAAACGACAAAGGCAGAAATTTGTGAGGTAAATCATGCCATTCACTTCTTGGAGCAGAATGTTATGCATATTAACTCTTCAAATCCGACAGAAAAATTAAAGTCTTAAGAGTATTATGGGAAGGGGGCAACATATACATATCGCTCTATATACAAAAATGTATCAAAAACACTAGAAGAAAATTCTGTATCATAAAACTTGTTTAATAAAACTGCTTCCTTTGCTATGACATTAGAAGAACTGGAGGGTACCTGGCTAACACTAACCAACATTTTGATCATATATTCTATAGAAGAATTCTGATCAAAAAGGCAAAGCACAGGACAGAATTTCAAATTCCGAGATATTCTGCAGCCATGGTGGCTGGAGGAGCCCCTGAAATTATTGCCCCCAAATAATCTTTAAACCTTAAACCCAAAATAGGCCCTGAAACCTTAAAACCAAAAAATAGTTTAGCATACCTGGTAAAGAGTTTCTGCCTAGAGTATATACCCTTTTAAGATTTATCTCTATGAGAGCAAACTGATGACAGCAGCTGGAATTATTAGACAGAAAACTTAGGGGGCACTGACTTGACTAATTATTAGAGAGGGAAGAACAACAGTGGAAAGAAGAGTGAGAATGGTTGCACAACTTGAAGACTGTAACCACTGCCAGTGAACTGTACATGTAGATCCCGCTGAATTGGTGTGCTTTTGCTGTGTATATTCTTAACAACAAAGAAATACTAAAAAAAAAAAAAAAAAAAAAAAAAAAAAAAAAAAAAAATCAGAAAACCTAGCTTTTCCTGCCAAGTTTGAAGACATGATAACGATAAACCTTTATGCACGACAAAATACACAATAGCCATGTAAAAGGACATCAACTTTACAAACAAGAAAACACTTTACCATACCTCTTCTAGGGAGCTCTGGTGGAATAGTACGTAAGCCATCTGACTGCTAAGCAGAAGGCTGTGGGGTTCAAACCCACCAGCCACTTCTTGGAAGGAAGACTAGGTGATCCACTTGCATAGAGATAAAGCCTCAGAAACCCAAGAAGGGGTCACTAGGAGTCGGGATTGACTCAATGGCAGAGAGTTTGGTTTTTGGTTTGGATACCTCTCTCAGAAATGTACTAATATAAAATTATCAGAATAAGTTATAATGTAGAGAATAAATTCCAAAGTTAATCATATTTTCAGTCCTCTCGAATTAAAATACAACAAAACCAGAAATTAATGACAGAAGCAAACTAATCTCTTATTAAATAAATAAATAAATAAATAAATAAAGTTTGGAAAACATTAAACAAGAAACACTGCTTAAACTTCACATGTAAGCCAGAGTAAGAACAACCCAGAATATGCTGGAAACAAAAACATTCAATATATATAAGTAATGACAATGAAAGTTAAATAGTTGTAGTGATGATCAACAAAATAAAACTAACTGTTCATTCCTTTAAAGGCTCAAAATAGGTAAGTCTTTGATTAGCAAGCCAGACCAAGAAAATGAAAAGAGTTAAGGAGAAAAAAAGGATATTAAGTACATTGCACTGAACAAGAAGTTTGGAAAAAGAAAAAAATAAAACACACCATACTCACTGCCATTTAGTCTATTCAGACTCATACCAAGTTTATATGTAGGTTGTTGTTGTTGTTGTTAGGTGCTGTGGAGTCGTTTCCGACTCATAGTGACCCCATGCACAGCAGAACGAAACACCGCCCGATCCCGCGCCAGCCCCACAATCCCTGCTACACTTGAGCCCATCATCGCAGCCACCATGTCAATCCATCTCGTTGAAGACCTCCCCCTCTTTCGTCGACCCTCCACCCTACCAAGCATGACATCCTTCTCCAGGGAATGGTCCCTTCTGACAACATGACCAAAATAGGTGAGACGAAGTCTGCCATCCTCGCTTCCAAGGAGCATCTCAGCTGTACTTCCTCCAGGACATATCTGTTAGTTCTTTTAACAGTCCATGGTACCTTCAGCATTCTTCCCCAGCACCACAACCCAAAAGCATCAACTCTTCTTTGGTCTTCCTTATTCACTGTACAGCTCTTACAATTATACGAGGTGACTGGAAATATCATGGCCTGTGTCAGGCGCACCTTAGTCCTCAGGGACACATCCTTTCTCCTCAGAACTTGAAAGAGTTCCTTCACAGCCAACCTACCCAGTGTTACACATTGTCTAATGTTCTGACTGCTGCTTCCATTGGCATCGACTGTACAACCAACTAATGTGAATTCTTTGACAACCTCAATCTTTTCTCCATTTATCATGATGCTGCTTATTGGTCCAATTGTGAGGATTTTCATCTTCTTTATATTGAGATGTAATCCACACTGCAGACTGTGTTCCTCAATCTTCATCAGTAAGTGCCTCAAGTCATCCTCACTTTCAGCAAGCAAAGTTGTATCATCAGCATATCTCAGGTTGTTAAATGATTCTTCCTCCAATCCTGATGCCACGTTTTTCATCATATAGTCCAGCTTCTCAGATTATTTGCTCAGCATATAGATTGAATAAGTATGGGGAAAGGATACAACCCTGACACACTCCCTTCTTGATATTAAACCATGTAGAGTCCCCTTGTTCTGTTCGAATAACAGCCTCCTGGTCCAAGTACAGGTTCCTCATGAGTGCAATCAAGTGTTTGAGAATTCCCATTCTTCTCCATGTTATCCATAATTTGTCATGATCCACACAATCAAATGCCTTTACATAGTCAATAAAACACAAATCAACATCTTTCCGGTATTCTTTGCCTTGAGCCAAGATCCATCTGACAGCAGCTATGATGGCCCTTGTTCCACGTCCTCTTCTGAATCCAGCTTGCACCTCTGGATGTTCTCTGCCAATATACTGCTGCAAAAGTTTTTGAATTATTTTCAGTAAGATCTTAATATCAATGATATTGTTTGATAATTTCCATATTCTTTGGAATGGGTACACACATGCATCTCTTCCAGTCAGTTGGCCAGGTAACTGTCTTCCAAACCTCTTGGCATAACTGAGTGAGCGCCTCCAGTTCGGCATCCATTTGTCAAAATATCTCAATGGGTACTCCGTCAATTCCCAGAGCCTTGTTCTTCACCAATTCCTTCATTGCAGCTTTGACTTCTTCCTTCATTACCATTGGCTCTAGATCATATGCCACCTCCTGAAATGGATGAAAATTGAAAGTTCTTTTTGGTATAGTGACTCTGTGTATTCATCCAATCTTCTTTTGATGTTTCCTGCATCATTTAATATTTTGCCCTTAGATTCTTTCAATATTGCAACTTGAGGCTTATTTTTTTTTTCCCGCAATTCTTTCAGCTTGAGAAATGCCGAGCGTGTTCTTCCCTTTTGGTTTTCTAAATCCAGGCCTTTGTACATTTGATTATAGTAAATTGGCTTTGTCTTCTTGAGCTGCTCTTTGAAATCTTGGTTCAATTCTTTTATCTTGTCATTTCTTCCATTTGTTTTAGCTATTTTCCGTTCATGGACAAGTTTCAGTCTCTTCTGTCATGCATTTTGGTCTTCTCTTCTTTTGTTGTCTTTTTAGTGATCTCTTGCTTTCTTCATCGATTAAGCTCTTGATGTTATCCCATAATTCTTCTGGTTTTCAGTCACTGGTGCTCAATGCATCAAGTCTATCCTTTAGATGGTCTCTAAATTCAGGAGGGTTATATTCTAGATCATATGTTGGCTCTCATGGACTTGTTTTAATTCTCTTTAACTTCTAGTTGAAGTTGCATTGAGCAGTTGATGGTCTGTTCCACAATCAGCTCCTGGCCTAGTTTTGGCTGAAGTTATTGAGCTTCTCCATTACCTCTTGCCACAGATGTAGTCAATCTGATTCCTGTGTGTTCCATCTGGTGAAGTCCACGTGTACAGCTGCCGTTTGTATTGTTGAAAAATGGTGTTTGCAATGAACAAGTTGCTGGTCTTGCAAAATTCTACCATGTAAGTTCCAGCATTATTTCTGTCACCAAGGCCAAATTTTGCAGCTACCGGTGATTTTTCTTTGTTTCCAACTTTTGCATTTCAGTCACCAGTGATAATTAACACATCCTGATTGCATGTTCGGTCAATTTCAGACTGTAGAAATTGATAAAAATCTTCAATTTCCTCATCTTTGGCTTTGGTGGTTGGGGCATAAATTTGAATAATAGTCGTATTAATGGATCTTTTTTGTAGGTGTATGGATATTTTATATATATGGCCCAATTTTACAAAGCAGATTTTTTTACATTGAGCAGTTCAAATATGTTTTGTTTCACGATACTGATTAAAATACCCAGTCTATAGCTCTCCCCCATCTCCTCTGTGTAGTTACCCCTTCCTTATGCCTTCTTTCCTATGTGCCCCTGCCTGCCTAGATTTCCCCCAGTGCAAAGCTGCCTTCTGATCTCCCATCCTCTGTTCTTCTAAGGAGTCTATCTCCCTGGTATAGTTGTTCAGCTCTTCAGTCTGGCAATTGTTTGACTGAGAGTTAAGCCACAAGAGAGAGTCCAGTGACAGGTCCTATGGGTGACTAGGGAGCACAGTTTCAGGGGTTTCACATGCCTCTATCAAGCCAGTAATCTTGGCCTTTTTATGTTTTGGGATTTTCTTCCACATTTTTCTCACACTCTATCCAGGATCTCCAATTTTCATCACTTGCCACGTGGTTGACTTTAGTAGCCAGGCATCTGGTCTCATGGTCATGTAGGCTGAAGTTCCTATGGTCCATTGGTCCCTTGAACTAGTTGTTTCAGGCATGTTAGATTTTCTTCACTCTTTTTTACTCTGACAAGGAAAGACCAATACTTGCATCTCAGATGTTTGCTCATAAGCTTTTAAGACACCAGTCACTACTCACCAAAGTAGGATATAGAACAGTATTTTGTGTACTGTGTTGTACTAATAGAGCTCGGTGTCCCTTGTGACTATGGTCCTGAGCCCACAGGCCCAGTGACTCACTCCCTAAAGATGCTCAGTTTTGGTGAAGAACTTATCCTAACTTTGTCCCGTTAGCTTTGATGACTTCATTATTTTCTCCATTTACTGTGATTTTGCTTAATGGTCCAGTTATGAAGATTTTTGTTTTCTTTTGTTTATGTGTAACCAGTACTGAATTCTGTAGTCTTATACCTTTATTAGTAAGTGCTTCGAGTTGTCCTTATGTTCAGCTGGCAAGGTTGTGTCATTTGCATATCACACATTATACTAATGTGTCTTCCTCAAATTCTGATGCTCTGTTCTTTTTCATCTAGTTCACCTTTGTGGATTATTTGTTTAGCATACAGATTGAGTAAGTAAGGTGAAAATAGAGAACCTTGGTGCAAAATTTTCTAACTTGAAACCACTCAGTATCCCCTTTTTCTTTTCAAATAACTGAGTCTTGATCTTTGCACAGGTTCCACATGAACACAATTAAGTTTTCTCAATCCTCATTCTTTCATGATGTCTTTTATAGTTAATTAATTATAATCCACACAGTCAAATGTCTTCATATAGTTAATAAATAAAACATAATATTATTCTGGTACTCCATCTAACCTCAGCAAAGATGTTCCTGGTTCCATGTCCTCTTCTGAATCTGCCTCATTGAAGTCTGGCAGTTCCTTGCCAATTAATATTGATGAACTGGTACAGGTGTTTTTGAATTATCTGCAGTAGAATTTTTTAGCATGTGATATTAATGATGTTGTTCAGTAATTTCCTTCCTGCATTTGTTTGTCTTTCTTTGTGATGGGCACAAACATGTATCTCTTTGTATAAAATCAACTTATACAAAGTCACAAATCATGCAGATTTAAATCCAAATGTGTAATTCCAAAAACATTCTGAGCATAAGAGCATCAAAGCATGCATGCTCTATAGCATGATACTGAGGGCTTCATTGAAGTTGAATTGAAATCAAGCAACTATCAGGAGTGGCTAGTAAGCACAGAGTGCAAACCACCTTGTTCTCAGTCATTTGTGTGTCTCATTTAGCTTGAGGCTGACACAGTATAATACAAATTCAATAAATAAAGGGCTGAGATAACTTCATAATATACTTCAAAAATAAGAATATATGTCTCAGCTTAGCTCTCACATTTTCCAGGGATATTACCTTCTAGACAAAATTTAATGAATGTTAGACCTTGGCTAAACCTCAATGATGTTTTATCTAGACATCTAGCATGTGACCCAAACTCTGTGTTGTCTTAACATTTCCCATGATCTGCTTATTATTAAATGCTGATAACATTGGGAACATATTTTTAAGTATCAAAATGCAATGCTCTTTTTAAGGAAAGTTACAATATATGATTCATCAAATACAGGATAATGGTGACAACTGTCATTCATTTTTGTGAACTAGGTAATTTTCTTTCCGCGTGATTATCCTGTATGCTTTTATTTTAATATTGCCAGTCCTTTTAACCATGGATATCCCATGGATATTGTGATAGCAAATATGCCATAGACCCATACTTGTGTAATTTTAGAAAGAATCATTCTGAATTGTGAGTAAAGTTAACTTCACTTTTTTCTGAACAGCTATCATACTGTCAGCATCACAAAAACACATGGCCCAAGCAGAATATTATGACCATGCCAAATAGCTACAGCTGTACAGTTGCAATTAGGCATCAAAACAACCACACGATCCAAGCATATAGACTCAGTCAAATTTTGTGCAGATGTATCCAATATACATTTAATTAAAAATAAGTAACATGGTGAATCATAT
>NW_006921977.1:993787-996199 GCF_000298275.1 Orycteropus afer afer | reverse complement strand
ATTTATATTTGCTTGGGAGCTCTGGTAGTGTAGTACCTAAGGCACCTGACTGCTAACCAGAAGGCTGGCAGTTCAAACCCACCAGCTACTCCTCGGAAGGAAGATGGGACAATCTACTTCCATAGTGATACTGCCTCAGAAACCCAAGGAGGGGTCGCTATGAGTTGGGTCTGACTCGACGGCACAAAACAAAAACAACAACAACAATATATATTTGCTTAGAAAGATAATTTTACTGTATCCTTAAAATAACTGAAAGGCCTGTATTTGGGAATTTATTTTAGAGTAGATTCATAAATGTGGAAGTTGTTATGATGGTGAATATCTTGTCGTGTATATTTTCACCACAATAACAGTAAAAAAAAAAAGAAAGAACAAGTAGATTCAACAGCAACCATTAAATATTAATAAATAAAAAATGTAAGAATTAGATTGTTAATATTATTATTAGTGCTAGTTATTGAAAACAAATATGGGAACATTAACATTCACTTATCCCTGACAGCTGAAGAACTGAGAAATCCAGAGAGAAAAGGAGGGATTCAGCTAGCCAGTTCTAGGTTGTGACCCCAATCACTGAAGCAAAATTGGTCTCCTAGACTGATACTGAAAAATTCAAGGTAATAAGATGGGCCAACTGCAAAATGTTCCAATATCTGAATTCCATAAAGTATCTCCAGTGTTTTATTGTTTTCTTTTTGGGGAAAAAAAAAAAAAAAAGGACTGTGGATTCTGATGCTCGATGCCTGAGGCACAAAACGTGTATCTCTGCAAAACAGGGGAAAAGATAACACACAGGCAATACCAAGATCAAAGATGGAGAAGCATCTCTTAAAATATATCTGTCAATTTAATTGCATGTTGATAGTAGTTTGAAATTGTGTTTTAAATTAATCTTTGAACTCATTTTGCACCAAAACTAAGTACTGAGCTTTGGAATTAAAGCAAATCTGAGTTCAAATTCATTTCCAAATATCTAAAGTTATATTATTAAATAAGTATTTAAACAATCTAAAGGTCACTTCCCTCAACCATAAACTGGAATAACAATAATACATCTCACTTGAGTATTTAATGAATAACACTCATTTTTAAAAAGTATTTCTTTTGGTTACTGTGAAGTTTGAAAGTAATTATATGTATGTATTAACTAACTATCTGGTATACAGTAAAATCTTAATAAATGACAACTTATGCTCTTGCCACAGTATTTAGCCCTTTTTGGTTTTATGTGTGATAACATCATATTGTCCATAAATATGAAAACAATGATAAAGACAGAAACTGTGCTTTTAATTATAGGCAATCAAAATACAGTTATTAATTAGTTGAGAAGTAAAGGTTTTGTAAACAGAAAAACAATTAAAATTATTTTATTTATCTTGTTACATGGAGTTGTTCTATTCCCTCAGTTGACTTCTAGTAAACAAAAATAAATCAATAAATAAACCCACTCCCATAGATTTTATTGCAACTCATACCAACTCTGCACATGAACCAAATTCATCTACTTTCTAACACAAAAACCAAAAGACTTTTTATGAAAACTCAAAGCAGAATAAAGAGAGCATAATATTTCAGTTCAAAACCCAGAGGGATTATGCTGATTGTCATGATTGCCGTACACACAGGTAACTCTACACAAGTCCTTTCCCACTGGCCATTAAATTTTCTATAGCTTCATAATGATGGCACCCACCCAAATGAAGATCAGAAGATGTGAGAAGAGGAGTAGAAGAAACTCTATGTGTGGACAAGATGGGAGCAGAAGATACTGACTAAACATGGAAGAGTCACAAAATCAAGAAATTTAAATTAGACTCCCCTTGCCTATATGACACTCGTAATATGCTCTGCTGTTTTATCCTCTCATCAATGACTCTCTTCCAAAGTATTATATATTGTAGTGGTGTTGTGTGCCATTAAGAAATTTTGACTCCTAGTGACCATATGGGAACTCTGGTAGCATAGTGCCTAAGGCACTTGACTGCTAACCAGAAGGATGATGGTTCAAACCCCCCAGCCACTTATCGGAAGGAAGATGGGCCAATCTACTTCCGCAGTGATACTGGCTCGGAAACCCAAAGAGGGGTCGCTATGAGTAGGGTCCAACTCAACGGCACATAAAAACAACAACAACAACACTGACCATATAGGACAGAGCACAATATTTCCTAGGCTGCAATATTTACAGGAGCAGATCACCAATCCATGGAGGTGCTGTGGAGTTCAAATTGCTGACCTTTCAGTTAGCAGCTGAGGGGTTAACCATTGTGCAATCAGAGTTGTTAATATTCTCTCTCTCTCTCTCTCTCTCTCTATATATATATATGTATATGTATATATGTATATATATATATATATATGTTGTTGCTGTTGTTAAGTGCCATCAAGTCGTTTCTGACTCATAGC
>NW_006921977.1:976666-990632 GCF_000298275.1 Orycteropus afer afer | reverse complement strand
CAACGGCACATAACAACAACAACAACAATACATACATTGTTGTTGTTGTTATGTGCCGTCGAGTCGGCCCCGACTCATAGCGTCCCCTCCTTGGGTTTCCGAGGCAGTATCACTACGGAAGTAGGATTGCCCAACCTTCCTTCCTAGGATATATACCAAAACCAAACTCACTGCCGTCAGCTAGGATCTGACTCAATGTGACCCCTCCTTGGGTTTCTGAGGTGATAGCTCTGTGGAAGTAGATTGCCCAATCTTCCTTCTGAGGAGTAGTTGGTGAGTTTGAACTGCCAGCCTTCTTGTTGCCAGTCAAATGTCTTAGGCACTATGCCACAAGAGCTCCCATTTGTGTGTTTGTGTGCATGTATATGTATATATATATGTATGTGTGTGTGTGTATATAATATACACTGTCTCTTCATCCTGAATGAAAAGGAGTACAATTAATCATTTTGCTTTTCTGTCACTTTCATGGGTTTTTTTCCCCCCTTGTTTTTCACTGATATACACCAAGCCTGGGAGCTCTGGTGAGATAGTGACTAAGGCATTTGACTACTAACCAGAAGGCAGGCGATTCAAACCCACCAGCCACTCCTCAGAAGGAAGACTAGGAAACCTACTACCCAAGAAATATTGCCTTGGAAACCCAAGTAGTGGTTGCTATGAGTCCGATCCGACTCGGTGGCAGTGAGTGTTTCTTTGGTTTTTATTTGAGTATACCCAGCCTTTGGAAAAGTGCCTGGTACTTAATAGAAGCTAATTATAGATAACAATAATAAAAAATTTAAAAAACAAATAAATAGATGAGAAAGTTTAGAGGGAAGAGACACTATGCAGATGATACTGAGGATGGTGCGTTTTTCTGAGGAGACCCTTCCCATCTCACCGGAGTGAAACTAGTATCAACTGTAATAGAGAATGCCTGTCCCTGAAAACGATGTATTCCTGAAAATATTTCTACTGTTTAGTTAGCAGAAAGAAGTTTCCCCTCAAGAATTTCCAATATCAATCTACTTTTTCTGATGTTCAGGACTTATAAGAAATATTGCATAAGAATAATTAAAAAATTAAAAAGATAAAACAAAAGCAATAAAAATGTCAACTGAAACAATTGTGATGTTCTTAAAACCATATTATGTATTGGTTTGGCAAGTCAATGAGTATTTTAATATAGAGTAACTAAGTCATGGTAAGATGAAATCCTTATTGTTTTGTTTGTGCTCAGAATTCAATCAGGTTGAGAAAATAAAAAATAACAAACACAAAATCACAAGAGCCTAACCACATTTTTTAAGGAGCTCTGGTGGCACAGTGTCTAAGGCATTTAAATGCTAACTAGAAGACTGGCAGTTCACACCCACCAGCCACTCCTTGGAAGGAAGGCTGGGCAATCTACTTTCCTAGATACCACACTGGAAACCGAAGGAGGGGTCAGGATCAACTGGAAGACAGTGGGAGGAGGAGAGGAGAGAGTGAGGAAGTGCTACAGGCAATATATAAGTTTAGGGAATATCTCATCAGAGAAGATGATACTTCCTATATTATCAGAGAAATGAGTATGAAGTTTTTTCTTAGCAGTCTATTTTATGAATATTGAGACTTCACACTAGTGGAATTGAATAGGGTATGGGATAAATATTATGAGTTAATTCTGAGTCATAGTAACACTGTAGGACAGAGGAATGCTATAGGTTTTCACAGGCTTTTATCTTTATGGGAACAGATTGTTAGGTCCATTTTTCTGCACTGAGGCTTTTGGATTCCAGTTATTGATCTGCTTTTTGGTTAGCAATTGTGTGCTTTACCATTGCGCCATTACACCACCAGGGTGCTTATAGGAGAAAATAGACATGGCCCATTTGTAGCAAATGAATTAGAGGTTTTCACGGGAGAATAGAGAGAAGTTATGCTGGATAAATAACTATGGTATTTCTGTGGAACACAGCACTTTCAGACTGAACATTAGGATTTATTATAGGTGTTTCTGTAAGTGATGCCAATCGTGGTAACGCTTTATTGAAAAATCACCTTAATGGTTTTATGTGGCCAACAGGAAGAGTCAGTACAGGAGAAAGTGAGTAAGAAAATAAATCATCTCGCTTAGATGAAGGTGATTGGGAGGAAAAGAGTTTATAGAGTGAGATCAGGAATATCAAGTGAGGAAACAAGAACAGTATCTGTGGATTTTATCCAAATAAACAATGACAATGGCCCACTTCAAGTAGCTTTTTGATCAGCTGTTCTCAATTCAGCCCAATATTTCATGGAAAATCTTCAAGGCTGGAGGTCAAAGAAAGCACTGGTCCTACACTGTTTGTAAATCATGTGTAAATCACACATGCATGACATCAAGGATTGTGTTTTAACTGCAATCTAACTTGTTCTTTTCCCCACTACAATCACTTCTCATTCTCCCACAAGCTGTTCAATTCCTTCCCCGTCAATGGTACTGTGACCATCCAATTTATCCTCCAAATAGGGACATTTGCACTAATAACTATATTTGCCATCAGTTATAAACTGGAGTATCTCATGAAAATTAGAGGGTGTGTTTCTCATACCTGTCATACTATATGTAAAATATTGTCTGCTTCCCTCTAAATATCTTTTGTCAAATATACAGATATTGTTAATTTAATATTTCTCTCTCCACCTGTGACTGTTTTAATGTTTCTAGGACAGCCAATGTTTGAAGTGATTTTGGAATTTTAAATGTATTATGATATAAAATACTTCATATCTGTTATGTTTGGGTGTTTTGCTGTAGCTGTGTCAACTCTGTTTAGAGGACAAATGTTCAAACCAAAATTTTATCTAAGCATCAGTCATTGAAGTACTTTAAAAATTAACATTCACCAGTACTTACAACTGTACATATATTGTGAAAACATCTTGAGTGTGCATCAAAGAGACACTTTTTCCAGGAGAGTTTTTCAAAAGATCTCAAAGGTTGACACAGTCGCACATAACTTGAAAATTGCTAACCCTTTTTTGGAACTATTGAAATGTGAGCTATCTAAAAGAGCTTTTATTTTCTATTTTTTATTTTAATTTTTTGCTAGTATTCCAGATTTCCAGATGCCTTTATTATCTGCATGATGTATGGTTTGAAAATAGTTTCTAGCTTATTGACTTAGAAGAAATGCTGTGCTTCATCTGGTCTTGTATTGCAGTGCTCTTTGTGGACATATTTTTAGTTGGCTATTTTATTGTATTGTTTTTCGTGATCTATTTTTCCCAGAGACCAATGAAAAATGACAAGTTATTGAAAACAGATTGACAAGCCACATAAATAGAGAATGTAAACTGCAACAAAAGACATGCATTTCTGAGAATAAATAATATGAAAATGTGTGACTAATAATGACTTTATATTATTAGACAGAGTAAGAATAATACTATCTTTACCATTAGGACCATGCTATAGCAATCAAAATATAGGTGATGGTACTACAACCTGGCAAGATTAACCCATGAGAAAATAGATCTAAAATTTTAAAGAAAAATAACATTTACATAGCAAGTACATTAAAAAAACAAAAACCTATTGCCTTGGAGTCAAATTCCATCCCACAGCAACCCTATAAAAACATAAGAGAATTGTCCCACAGGGTTTCCAGACTGTAAATTTTGACAGAAGCAGACTGCCACATGCTCCTCACTCTGAGTAGCTGGTGAGTTAGAACTTTTAATTCTGAAACAACTTTTAATGCTGAACAACTGCACAACCAGGGCTCTTACTGTATATCATTTAATATAAGCATCTTACAGTGATTTGAGTAAAAGTTCATACAGCAAATTGACATCCCATTCAACAATTCATAACCATTTTGATTGTGACACTGACTGTATTTCCCACAATGTAGCAGCCCTCTCCACACATCCTCCCTGAGTTTACCATTTCCAAACATCCTTCTTTCCTGCCTTCTGAGCTTTATCTCTGGAGAAATGCAGCTCTTCTGAATTAGTATGCTTGGTGCTTTTAGGGGGTGCACACCTTCCTGGTGTTCACCGTCTAGGCTTATTTATTTTTGGCTGAAAGTTAGAGCATGGGACTAAGTCTGGTTCCAGGCTTGAAGCGTGTCTATGGGATAGCATCTTGGAGGTTCTACCAGTCTCTCTCTGACCAGTAAACGTGGTCATTTTATAATTTTGAATTTTATTCCACATTATGCTACTCCTTTATCCAGCAACTGCTATTGTGATCCCTTTCAGAGCAGTCAGCAGTGATTGTTGTTGTTGTTGTTTGCCATCGAGTCGGCCCCGACTCATAGCGACCCCTCCTTGGGTTTCCGAGGCAGTATCACTACGGAAGTAGGAGTGCAGTGATAGCTGGGCACTATGTAGTTCTTCTCGTCCCAGGGTTGTGGAGGTTCATAGTCCATCACTCCTTTGGACTGGTCATTTCTATGCATCTTTGATTTTCCACACTTTTATTTGCTCCAGATGAGGAGGAACCAATAGCTACACCTTAGATGGGCTACTCACAAGCTTTAAATCTCTACTCACCAAAGTAGGATACAGAACATGGTCTTATGGACTGGGTTATGACAACTGACCTTGATGTTCCCTGAGACTGTGGTCCTGAACACTATAGCACAGCAACACATTCACTCATTCCCTCAAGGTATTTGGTTATGGCTAGGAAGTTTTCATAACTTTCCCCCATATGCTCCACCATATCCATGGATATATTTGAAGCATCTATACATAGGTAGAAATATCCTCTGCCATATATATATATATATGTTTACCTGTGTGTGTATATACATATACACACACACACACATATATACCTACATGTGTGCATATATATGTGTGTATGTATATATATATATACACCTATATATGTGTGTATATGTACATACACATGTATATATACATATATATCTACATATACATATACCTACATATCTATATGTGTATATATGTGTGTGTGTGTACATATATATATGTATGTGTGTGTGTGTGTGTATAGCCAGCCACTCCTCAGAAGAAAGATGGGGCAATCTACTTCCATAGTGATAGTGCCTTGATAACCCAAGGAGGGGTCACTGTGAGTCAGGTCCAACTTGACAACACATAACAACAACATTATATATATATTCTTACATGTAGTCCCATTTGCTTTCCCACTCCTTCAATATTTATTGAGGTAAGTTATAAACTGTATTTAATCAAGAATGCCCCCAAAACACAAAAGTTTCTTATTATATACTATTTGTAATTGTGATAATTCCTGCAGAATAGGGAGATCTGGCAAACCCTATAGGGAGAATAAATGCTTAGAGACCTTGTAAAAAATTTAAGAAATTTCCTTGGTTGATCTGAATAATCTTGATGTAAGAGTTCTGAGCTCCAGTACCATCCCTTTCTCCCAAAAGACTGAGGTGGAATAATTTCCAAAACTATAACAAGCACATTGTCAGCCTAAGGGACCTTGGACCACTTTAGCCTAAGCTAGCAAGCTTTTGATAATCCTGATACTGACTGAGACCTTGCCTTTTACAGAAAGAGGAACAAAATTATTTGTGTTTGTTTTCACTGTGCTAATACAGATGGGAAAACCCTATGGCTTAATGGGTCGTGGAAAGTTTTTACTTGCTGACAATCACTTGATCAAATCTGTGATGTCTACAAGATCAAGAATTTATATTCTCTAATATGTGACTTTTTTTTTTTTTAGTAATACAGGAAAAGAATCTTTTTTTAAATTACGGGTTTGTTTTCATGTGTATATATATCCATATACTACTTAATGTGTATGTGTGTTTTGTTAATCCTATTAGTAGGAAATGAAAATATATACAAAACTTTGGACAAATATAAATGTAATTGTAACTCTTTGCTAGGCTGATACCCAAAAGGGTGGCAATTTTAAACCACCAGGCATTCCAAAAAGATAGATGTGGCAGTCTGAGTCTGGAAAGATTCAAAGCTTTGAGAATCCAATGGGGTAGTTCTAATGTGGTAGGGACACTATGAATCAGAAATAACTTGATGGCAATGGGTTTGATTTGGTTTAGTAGAAACTGTAACTATATACATACCCCATATATATTCATTTGACATTTATTTTTTCCCAAACTGGGCCTTGTATTTTGCTTTAAACTATAAACTATACACACACACACATATTTATATATTTATATTTATATTTATTATTTATATTTATATTTATTAAACATGCAGAAAAAATATTAAGTAGGAAAAAACTCAATCACATAACTGTTATCTACAGATATTTTAATAACCACTTTATACATATTTGTGTATATATGTCTCAATCTATCACTTTTTCATCCATGAGAAGAGAGCTCTATTGCATAGTATGCCTTGACTCTGCTTGTCATCCATTCATCCACAAGGAAGAATGAGAATTTTATCTGACTGGTAAGTTGGGAGTAAAAATGTAAGAAGTGTAAATAACTCTATCCCTCATTTTTCTGTTTTGGGGGTAGTCAGTCTGAAGTGAACATATTTTATTAGAGGTGAATGGAACTTCACCAACAGAGCACTATGAGAGTTAAACACATTTTCTCAATCACAGCAAATCAGAGATTTAATATTAGCAAGACAACTTATCTACAGAAATAGCCATATTCTATTATAACATCTTTATCAGAAATGAAGATGATATTTTGACCTTAATTCTGCCTTTCACTTGTCTTGCAATCTATTTAGAATAAGAAATGGAAAGAGAGGTACTATTTTTGATTCCTATACCGTACGTGGGAGCTCTGGTGGCATAGTGCCTAAGGCACTTGACTGCTAACCAGAAGATTAGAGCTTCAAACCCACCAGCCACTCCTCTACTTCTGTAGAGATACCACCTCAGAAACCCAAGGAGGCGTAGTTATGAGTTATGAGTTGGATCCAACTTGATGGCAGTAAGTTTGTATGTGTGTGTGTGTGTGTGTGTATATATATATACACACACACACACACATACACATACATACACATACATATACATACACATACATACTTACACACACACAATTATATGATGTTTTTATAGGGTTGCTATAGGATGAAATTCAACTCCAGGGCAATAGGTTTTTGTTTTGTTTTTAATGCACTTGCTATGTAAATGTTATTTTTCATTAAAATTTTAGTTCTGTTGTCTCATAGGTTAGTCTTGCCAGGTTGTAGTACCATCACCTATATATTGATTGCTATAACATAGTCCTGTTCATAATGATAGTATTATTCTTACTCTATCTAATAATGCAAAGTCATTACCCTTTGTCCACAATAGTCACACATTTTCTTATTATTTATTATGCTCATAAACACATGTCTGTTGTTACAATTTGCATTCTCTAATTATGTGGCTTGTCAATATGTTTTCAATAAATTGTCATTTTTCATGGTCTCTGGGAAAAGCAGATTGCAAAGAACAATGCAATAAAATAGTAAATTAAAAATATATCCAAAAGAGCATTGGAATAGCAAATATATATATAATAATACACCATATCTGATTCACTCACCAATGACTACTATCTACTATGCCAGGAATGACTAATTGAAGAGTAATGAAATCACACTCATCCTTAAGAAGAATATTTTAAGATCTGTCCTGAAATACAGTGCTATCAGTGACAGAATGATATCTATACATCTACAAGGAAGACAAGATAATACTAATATTATTCAAATTTATGCAAGGACCACTAAAGTCAACAATGAAGAAATTGAAGCTATGCACCAAGTTCTGCTGTCTGGAATTGACTAAACATGCAATTAAGATGTATTGAGAATTACTAGTGATTGAAATGTGACAATTGAAAACAAAGGAAAACAATGACATTTGAAAAAATATGGCTTTGGTCATAAAAATGACTCCAGAGATCACATGATAGAATTTTTCAAAACCAACAACTTATTCATTGCAAATACCTTTTTCTAACAACATAAATGGGCATTATGCATGTGTACCACACTAAATGGAATACACAGGAATCAAATCAACTATTTTGGTACAAAGAGGTGATAAAGAGACTCAATACCATTAGTCAAAACAAGGCCAGCGGACTGTGGAACAGATTATCAATTGCTCTTATGTAAGTTCAGTTTGAAGCCGGAGAAACGTAGAACATGTCCACAAGAGCCAAAATATGACCATGATTATATGTCATCTAAACTTAGAGAACAAGAGTAGTATTAACTGGTATTATTTGTAGGAAAACCAGTTAATAATGTTATTTTTTAAATTTGTGCAACAACCACTAAAGCCAAAGGCAAGGAAATTGAAGGTTTTTAGCAACTTCTGTAGTCTGAAATTGACCAAATGTCAATTAAGGTATATTGATTATTACTGGTTATTGGAATACCAGAGACGGAAACAAGAATCACCAGTAGTTGGAAAATATGGCTTTGAGGATAGAAATGACGATGAAGATCACATGATACAATTTTGCAAGACCAATGACTTATTCATTGCAAATATCTTTTCAACAACATAAATGGCAATTATAGACATAGACCTGACCAGATGGAATAGAGTGGAATCAGCTTGACTACATTTGTGGAAAGAGGTGATGGAGAAGATATTGACTTCAGACAAAGCAAAGTCTGGAGCTGACTATGAAACATACCATCAACTGCTCATATTCAAGTTCAAGTTGAAGCTAAAGATAATTAAAGCAAGCCCATGAGAGCTAAAATATGACCTTGATTTAATCCCATCTGGATTTAGAGCCCATCTTAAGAATATATTTCACAAAGCGAACACCAATGACTGAAAAACAGATGAATTATGGGATGACATCAAGAACATCACCTATAAAGAAAGCAAAAGTTCATTTGAAAGACAGGTAAGGAAGAAAAGACCAAAAGGAACGTCAGAAGAGACTCTGAAACTTGCCCTTAACAGAGAAGGGAAAGCAAATGCAAGAAATGACAAGATAAAAGAGCTGAACAGAAGATTTCAAAGAGCAACGGAAGAAGACAAAGGTAATTATTATAATGAAATATGCAAAGACGTGGAGTTAGAAAACCGAAAGAGAAGAACACACTTACCATTTCCCAAGACAAAAAAAAACTGAGGAAATAAATTCTCTAGTCATGATACTGAAAGTTTCTATGGGGAAAATATTGAATGATCCAGGAAGCATCAATAGAAGATGGAAGGAATACACAGAGGCATTGTACCAAAAAGAAGTGGTTGCCGTTCAACTATTTCAGGAGGTGGCATGTGATACAGAACTAATGATACTGAAGGAAGAAGTCAAAGCTACACTGAAGGAACTGGCAAAGAACTGTACTTCAGTAATTGATGGAATACCCACTGAGATGTTTCAACAAACAGCCCTCCCTCTGGAGGCACTTACTTATCTATATGCCAACTAATATGGAGCACAGCTACCTGGCCAACTGACTGGAAGATTTCCATATTTGTACACATCCCAAAGAAAGATGATTCAACAGAATGTGGAAATTATCAAAAAATATCATTAATAACAGAAGCAAGTAAATTTTTGCTGAGGATAATTCAAAAAATGTTGTAGCAGTATATTGGCAGGGAACTTCCACAAATGCAAGCTGAATTCAGAAGAAGATGTGGAGTGAGTGATCATTGCTGATGTCATATGGATCTTGGCTGAAAATAAAGAATACCAGAAAGATATTTATTTGTGTTTTACTGACTATGCAAAACCATTTGACTGAGTGGATCATAAGAAATTATGGATGACATGGGAGCATGGGATAACACGGGTCACCATAGGTTGCATCTGATTCGACGGCAGTGGGAATTTTTATTGAGAAGAATGGGAATTCTAGAACAATTCATTGTTCTATGATTCTATCAATTAATTGACCATGAGGAATCTGTACATAGACCAGGAAGCTGTCATTTGCACAGAACAAGAGGATACTGCATGGTTTAAAATCAGGAAGTGTGTGTGTCAGGATCATATCCTTTCACCATAACCATTCAATTAGTATGTGAGAAAATAATCCGAGAAGGTGGACTATATGAAGAAGAATGTGACATCAGGACTGGAAGAAGACTCACTAACAACTTGTGATATGAAAACAACAGAACTTTGCTTGCTGAAAGTGAAGATGACTTGAAGCATTTATTGATGAAGATTAAAGAACACTGTCTGCGAAATGGATTACACCTTAACATAAATAAAAGGAAATCCTTCACAACTGGACCAATAAAAAGTATCAGGATAAATGGAGAAAATATTAAAGTTTGTCAAAGATTTCGTATGACGTGGATACACAATCAATACCCATGGAACCAGCAGTCCAGAAATCAGATGTTATACTGCACTGGGCAAATCTGCTGCAAAAGATCTATTTAAAGTGTTGAAGAACAAAGATGTCATTCTGAAGACTAAAGTGTTCCGAACCCAAGCCATGGTATATTCATTTGCCTCATATACGTGTGAAAGCTGGACAATGAATAAGGAAGACTGAAGAAGAGTTGATACATTTAAGTTGTGATGTTAGCAAAGAGTACTGAAAGAACCATGGACTACCAGAAGAAAGAACAAATCTGTCCTGGACGAAGTGCAGCCAGAATGCTCCTTGGAAGTCAGAATGTCCAGACTTCTCCTTTTCTGGTCATGTGTCTGAAGGCACAGTGCTTTATTCTGTTGTATGTAGGGTCACTTAAGTTGGATCTGACTCAAAAGCACCTAACAAAATCAACATACATATATGTATACCTGTGTATGTGTTTCTGTGTGTATAAATATGTAAACGAGTGCAGTTTGGCTTACTTGGCAGATTTTGTCAAAACAAACCAAACCATACACACTGCCATAGAGTCAGTCCCAACTCATAGTGCCCCCTGTTTGTGTTTCTGAGGCAGTACCTCTACAGAAATCAATTTCCCAATCTTCCCTCTGAGGAGTGCCTGGAGGGTTTGAACGGCCAGCTTTCTGGTTAGCAGTCAAATGTCTTAGGCACTACTCCTTGTCCATATTATACATCTTCTCACACATATGTCCAAAGAGCTATCATATTTTAGTACAGATTTTTAATCTGTGAGATTTAAGAAAACAGACTTTAAAGCCAAAGTATCTGTAGTTAACTCATTGTCTTTTTGTACAAAATGGCAATACTGACAGTTGTTAAATCATGAATTTTTGTGATGATAAAAATGAACTATGAGAAGGGTTCTGATATATAAATGTGCTACAGGAGTAAATACAGCTATACATACATCCTTATCAAGTACTATGCTTATTTATATTTTCCTTCCACTATTCTATTGATTTCAAATGTTAGATATTAAGTATAAGTATACTCACCTTTAGAGATTCTACTATAAAATTTCTAGGTTTACTTACTTTGCATCAACTCATAGAGCTTTGTGTAATTTGATTTTTTTTTTTGCCAGTGTGTGAGAAGCACATTTAAATCCATTACAATTAAGAATTTCACATTTTGCTCTATTGCATTGATTTGTAAGACCTGGAATCCTGTTAACTTTCCTTTCCATGTTCACAGTAGGAACAAACTTGAATTTATAAACTTTCCATCTCTAAGCCAATTTTTTCATGCCCTGTCTCCCTTGAATGTTAAGCAGTTTCATTTATAACCAGTATCTCTCTGCAAGGATACAGAACTACATCAATTTTCAAGGACAGAGAATATAAAAATATTTTAATTTATTACCTTAATAATAAACAGTCAAAATACCCAATGTATTTAAGTTCCAAATCAAAGTACATTTATATAAAGCCTAAATCAACTCTCATGTATTTATATTTCACAACAATGACAAAAATTATTATACAGAAAAGTCCTAATACTTTTATATGTCAAACCATTTATAGAAAAGTATGATTCTCACGAGAGTAGAGGGAAGATCATCACATGCAGGATTTGTGTCTTTTTTTTTTTCTTCTTTCACACACTTCCTTTTGTATAACAAAGTGATGATCAGGATGGTATTTAATAAATAGTTATTCATTGACTAATTTATTAGGCAGCTTGGAAACTAAAAATAAATTAAAGAGGAAAATCCACAGAAATGCAAGTGTGGCTTTTTAAGATACTGTGCCATCTTTACTGTATTAAATTTTAATTTTTTCCTTCAAGTGATAGTTTGAGATTTCACAATATAGCTTTATACATTGTTTGTTGGGTTTATTTAAATTTTCTTAAGTTTCAAAAATGGTTTTTTCTGTTTTATTATACATGTTTAGGCCTAAGGCATTCTGACTGCTAACTAGAAGGCTGGTGGTTCAAACCCATGAGCCACTCCTTGGAAGGAAGACTGGGCAATCTACTTCCATAGTGATACTACCTCGGAAACTTGAGGGGTCGCTATGAGTCGGAGCTGACTCCCCTGCAGTGCACTGCTTGTCTACTAGCAACTCATTTAATTTATACCTTGAATTTTCTCAGACCTTCTTATTCTTTGTGTAAAAATGAAGAACAAGTGACTATTATTTTCCTCATTTAAAGATGATAGAGGGCTGAGTCCGAAACATGACCAAGGATATATGTGTTACAAATGATGGAGCTAGGAATTGATTCTAGAGCTCTGTTTCTAATTCATTTGCTTTCAACCATGATATTGTATTTCTTCTTCATGAAAAATAGTGCAGATAGACTGTACTATTTCAAAGAAAAAAATAACATTAACAATCATGACATATTTACTAATGCATAGGAATAAAAATAAATTGCTCTAAATACAAGCCAGTGAAGCTACTTAAGTTTGGTTCAATACTTTTCTAATTTTTATTCTTGATTCTACTTTTCATTTACATGAAAATTTACTGTAGTATTCTAGAAGAGAGTAAATGCAGCTGGGACATACAAGCACTATGCATTGTATTTTTCTCTAATAAACCCACCCAGCAATGCATGAATACCAATACAGGTATGACATTTAATAATTAGAACAAACTTCAAGGATGATAATAATTAATTCATGGTTTATGGATAATCTTAACTAGAAATATGCACTTACATATCCATGCATGTATACCTACATATATTCATATAAGCACGCATGCATAAATACATGCTAGAGATATTTGGTATATGAAATTATGCCTCACACTATTAAGCTAACATAATTAAGAAGCTGAATAGACATGCTTTATGAGTCACTTGGGACAGTCTGGCCTGGCAATTGTTTGATGGCTTATAAATAAACCTCTAAATGCAATTCCTTATTCCCTTTGTAAATTGGGTGAGCCCCACATTTGACCTGCTCAGTATAGGCTGTACACTATATTTTGGAAGAATGCACAATTAGAAAGTGGTTTGTCATGATCTAGCATGTGTTAATGGAAGCTCTTTACAACTGAAAGGAATTATTGTCTCAGGTGCAACTAATACTTGTGCCTTACCTTTTCTCAGTCCATTTCAATTCACTAACTTGGTGTAGTAACTAATTCGATGATATGATAGTTAAGACTATGTGTCAATTGGCTGGGCCTAATTTTGAGTGGTTGGGTAGCTGCATGTAGTTATTTCCCATAATGAGACTAGTAATCAGCTCTGTGGTGGAAGCTACTGTGAGCAGCTCAGTACCTGCCCTGGGGAGGTGGTCCACTTCAGTATACACGAAGAAGCTTTGAGGAAGATCTTGAGCTTCTTGGCACATTTGCATTCTGCATTTGGCCTGCTCATCAGGGAGTGATCTGCCATGTTGTCTGTCAGTACTGAGACTATTTCTGGACTTGACATGCCATATTTCTTGATAATTTTGGGACTGTACCATTTTCTTGTAGACCTTCAGTATGTCAGGCTAAACAGCCAGGAGCTGCCTGAGTTAAGAGAAGTCTCCAGCTTCAGTGGGCTGTGAGGAAGGGGCAATGCTGAAGCCCAAGGCTGAGGGCTTTCACTAGCCTGTAGAGCTCATATTTCTAGCTTCCTAAACTGTAAAAGTGAGCGCCTCCAATGGGGCATCTGTTTGTTGAAATATCTCAATCGGTATGCCATCAATTCCCGGAGCCTTGTTCTTCGCCAGTTCTTTCATTGC
>NW_006921977.1:956776-972626 GCF_000298275.1 Orycteropus afer afer | reverse complement strand
TGTTTCGTTCTGCTGTGCATGGGGTCGCTATGAGTCGGAAACGACTCGACGGCACTTAACAACAACTTAACAAACTGTAAAAGAATAGATCCATTTCTTCAAGCCACACCTTTGTGCTGTATTCTTATTAGAGCAGCACCAGAAAACCAAAACAATGTATTGTAATACTTAGGAATTAAGTTGTCAAAGGAGAGGATTTAAAAGACTGATCAGGTTTAAACATTGCATTTTAGCTCCAAATTAAAAACTGTATGATATATCAGAATTATATTACGTCCACTTAAAAGTTAGGTTTATACCATATTTAGTAAAACTATGAATTTTCCTTTATTTTAAGGTGAAAAGATATGAATGCATGCATACCCATGTTCACTAAGCAAAACAACAACCAAAATGTCAACATGCTTTCTTCATTGGGCTGTGATTTTCTAAAGTATGCCTTAACAGTAATTACTAAATGAAGCTGCTACTTAAAGAAGGATAGAATAAGAAATGTTAATTAATATAAGGTTTTTATCTACATTATCATTTGCTCCTCAATGAAGATTCATACCAGCAACAAATTAACCATTTAAATACTGTACCCACAAATATATCAAAGTAAAAAACAGAATGAATTGCTTTATCTTAAGCATTTATTAGGAGCTCTGTGGTGCAGTGGTTAAGGTTGCTAAGCAAAAGGTCCACAGTTTGAACTCACCAGCCACATCCTGGGAGAAATGTGAGGCAGTTTGCTTCTGTAAAGCCTTACAAACTTGGAAACCCTATGGGGCAGCTCTTCTCTCCTATAAGTTCTTTATGAGTTGGAATCAATTCAATGGCAGTGGGTTTATTTATTTTTAAAAAGCATTTTTTAAACATTATTGAGCTGCGTTGATTTTTTCTGTACACCTGAACGTAATAAATCTATAAAATAATTTCAAATTTGAATATAATTTTCCTTGTTTTTCATTTGTAGAAATATTTTATAGTTTTATAGTAAATTTGCTTAAAGACATATTTTAAACATTTAGACATATTTGATCTTGTCGCTTCAGAGATTTTCCAAATTGAGTTGTTTTTCCTAGTTAATTAAAAAGTTTTACACATTACTTAAATTAATAAGTAATCTAAGCACTGTGCCCATGCATAATTGCCTATGGTTCTCAAGCTAGGTCCCAGCAAATAATGGAGTATCCTTAACCAAACATCATCAACTTTCGATTATTATCCAGGTATATAAAAAGAGAAAGACTCAACCCATGTAAGTATTTATTAGGGCTTCCTTTTTTTTTTTTTTTTTTTTTTAAGTTGCCTTTTCTGTTTTCATTTGGTAACATGACAATCAAGAAAGTAGCCCAATGAGTTGCACTGAGGTGAGTGGAGAGAGAGTTCACCAATGGTCTCCTATCTCAATGATGACATGCTTTCCAAGCACAGTGATGCCAAGTAGAAAGATAATGCATGCCACAGTAGTAATTTTTAAAAATTTTCCTGTGTTCACTTAAAAAAAGTAAAACAGCTAAAATTAATTACAAAACTCTTTTGTACCAAATGTATTATCATATCAACATGAAATCAAAAGAACCACTGTCAATGACAAATGTAACATTCTGTTTTTCATATTGAGTTTTCAAAATCCAGAGTATTTTTCTTTTTTTACGTTTAATGGCATAGCTCTATTGAACAATAAATTTTCATCAAGTGATCAGCAGTGAGCAAAGCAAGACCATGTACTGAGTGCATTAATTTATATGTTAAAATTTAAATTGTTTGAAATTAAATAAATTAAAAATTCAGTTTTTCAGTTACCCTGGCCACATTTTAAATGCCCAGTACATACATGAGCCTACAACAACCACAGTAGACTGCATAGTTCTAAACCAGGTAAAAGATCAAACATTTTAAGGCTATTTATTGAGTGTTTTGTTACTTAAAATAAAATATAGCCATACCTTTCTAAAATATATTGTGTATTATATTTGAAAATAATTTTATATTCTACAATGTTACTGTATAATATGCACTGATATCTAATATATAAAAAATATATACAATACTCATGATAAAAACATAGACGTTCATTAAAAAAAAAGAATATAGACATGTAATTGTAACTTGGAAGTGACTAATGCAATTATCTCTGAAATACTTTAGTTTAAATTTTACTCATACAATGCTATTAAGAGATTCACTCTATGAAATGCTCCCGTTTAATGAACAAGTGAGCACAATTTCAATACTGTTACGTGACAGAAGCAGCAAACAGAACCAAGAGCCTGACTTTGTGTAACAAGAAGATTAAGTAGATTCTCAGAAGGGAAAACAATGGCAGCTAGCATAGAAAGCAATTAAACACACCACAGAAAAGTCACTGATCACAGCATCCCACTTTCTCCCAAACAATACGTCCATCTGATAGGAACTCTGTGCTTGGAGAAGGAACTAACACAAAGATCAAGGAAACAGAAAATTAAGAGTTCTAAGGATGAATATTAAAATGTTTCAGTAACCCTTACACTATTACGTGTATTCTTGAATTTAACATTGCTTTCTGGTAAAGGATACATAAATTGATGGCCAAATATGAAATTGAGTTAAATACACATAAGAGAGAGAAATTAGGGAGAGAAAAGTTAGAAATGCTAATATAAGTGAAACAGTAACCAATTGTTCAAGAAACAATGGGGATGTACTGATGAAGCCAAAATTAGAATATGTAAATTTCTAAAAGAATGTTTTCACACATACCACTTTCAGAAATTAAATTGTATAGAGTAAAGAACAATTCTTTGGTGACAGAAAGACTTAGATTTGCATAGTTCCTAATATAGCCACTGAAAAGTCACTTAAACTCTGTTAACCTCAAGTTTCTCTTCTGAAAAATGGGACTAAGTGAAAGTTGGAATGGTCAAGATGTAAATATCAAGCATAACATTCAAAAATACATAATTGATAGTAAATCTATCTATCTACTCTTGTAATACTGTCACATAAGATGAATCTTCTTGTTAGATGTCATCCTGTGGAGTGTATTTCACCTCACAGTGACCCAATGAAACAGAATAGATAGCCTCTGAGGGTTTTCTTGGCTCTAATATTTTACAGAAAGAGATGCCCATATCTATCTCTGATTAAGCCACCACTTCGTAGTGGTGGTTCGAACCACCAAGTTGAGGTTAAGTAGCTGAGCACTGAATTGTTGTACAACCAAGGCTTCTTAATAAGAATAGTTAACAACAATTGAGCTTGGATTTGATATCCTTAATTATATGCTTACATGTATCCTGATATCCTTTCACTTGTTGTGTTGGTATGTGCCATCGAGTCGGACCTGACTCACAGTGAACCTTCCTTGGGTTTTTGAGGCGTTATCACTACTGAAGTAGATTGCCCAACGGTCATTCTGATCCTTTCACAAAGCACATGGCAATGAAATTAGTTTCCTCATTTGATATATGGAAATCTACCCTCAGAAATATTAAGTGTCAAAGAAAATCACACAACAAATATGTTACAGCACAGGGCTGCAAACACCAGTAATCCTGAGATTCAGCTCTGAAATACACATTATGCTGTAATTTTGTGCACACTCCTGTTCATCTAGAAGAGGGAATGTTTAATTTCATGTTTTTAAAAGAAATCTTTGCAGCTATAGCATAAAGTTAAAATAGCTTAAAAAAAAAAAAAAAACTTACCAGCACCAACTGATTAGAGAGAAAGATCAGTGGATGCTGTATCTGATAATGGAACAATTTCTACTCATGCACACGTGTTGCTGTTAGGTGCCGTCGAGTCATCTCCAACTCATAGCAACCTCACGTACAGAACGAAACATTGCCCAGTCCTGTGCCAACCCACGATTTTTGCTATGCTACACACACGTAGGTGAAAGCAAGTATTGCATCTATGCTGTTGGGTTATAATGTGAATGAAAGTGACTTTTACCTAATCTACTCTGTATTATATGCATATGAAAACCGGGCAATGAAGGTTGCTGCTGCTAGGTGCTGTGGCATAAGCTCTGATTCATAGCCCCCTGTGTACAACAGGACGAAACTCTGCCCAGTCAGTGCCATCCTCACCCCCTGGCTGTACTTGAGCCCGTCATTGGAGTCACCATGTCAGTCCCTCTTGTTGAGGCTCCTCTGCTTTTTTGCCAACCCTCCACCTTACCAAGCATGATATTCTACTCCAGGGAATGGTCCTTTCTGACAACATGACCAAAGCTGGTGAGACAAAATCTGGCCATTCTCACTTCCAAAGAGCATTCCGGCTGCACTTCTCCCAGGACAGATTTGTTAGTCTTCTGGCAGTTCATGATACTTTTAGTATTCTTCACCAACACTACAAATCAAAAACATCAGCTCTTCTTTGGTCTTCCTTATTCAAAGTCCAGTTTTCACATGTATATGATGCAATTAAAAATACTATGGTTTGGGTTAGGCCCATCTTATCTTCAAAAGTGACAACTTTGTTCTTTAACACTTTAAAGAAGTCTTTTGCAGCAGATTTGCCTAATACAATACATCTGACAATGAATAAGGAAGACTAATGAAGAATTGATGCATGCGAATTATGATGCTGGCAAAAATTATTGAATATACCATGGACTACCAGAAGAAAGAACAAATCTAGTGTGCTAGATTGGGTTCTCTAGAGAAACACACACGAAAAAACAGCAAGGTATATATGTATATATATATAAATATATATATATTTAGAGAGAGAGAGAGATTGATTTATCTTAGGTAAATGGCTCACAAGCGTATAGAAGCCGACAACTCTAAGCTGAAAAGTCCATCTCTGGAGGAGGTGGAGCTTGCAGCCGCCTTGGTTCCTGCAAGCACAGCGGAAGAGTCCAAGCCACAAAGTCCGTCTCTGAAGGAGATGGGGCTTGGAGCCGTCTTGGTTCCCGCAAGCACAGCGGAAGAGTCCAAGCCGCAAAGTCCGTCTCTGGAGGAGATGGGGCTTGCAGCCACCTTGGTTCCCGCAAGCACAGCAGAGCTGAGAGATTCAAGCTGGCATGCAGTATATTGGTTGTTGTTTCCAACAAAAGATGAATCTGAGATCTCCAGGGCGAGCGGTGAGCCGCTCACTCGAGGAAGTCTGTAGTTCGGAATGCCGTTCTTCCAGATTGTCCTTGGAATATCATTGCAAGCAGGCCACACCCCTAGGGAAACTCCCCTTGGGCAGACCGGCCACTCAGAACTCAGTCATCTGATCCCATCATGGGAACAACCACCCACAACTGGGGTCCAGCCAAGTTGACATACAGCTCCAACTATCACATCTATCCTGGAAGAAGTGCAACTAGAATGATTTTTGGAAGTAAAATGGTGAGACTTCATCTCTGATACTTCACTCACATTATCATGAGGGGTCAGTTCTTAGAGAAGACATCATGCTTGGTAAAATAGGGGGCCAGCCAAAAAGAGGAAGACAGTCAATGAAATGGTTTGCCCAGTTGCTGCAACAATGGGCTGAAACACAGTCACAATTATGAGGATGGTGCAGGACTGGTCAGCGTTTTGTAGAGTCTCTGTGTGTTGAAACCAACTCAACAGCACCTAACAAGAACAGCAATTCTACCTTAGATGGGCCCTAGTGGTATAGTAGTTAAGCCCTTGGCTGCTAATCAAAAGGTCAACTGTTTGGAGTTTTGTACTGCTCCAAAGAAGAGACCTAACAACATGCCTTGACCTCAAAGAGTTTGGATTTGATTCTGGTTTTATTCTATATTAACATGTCATTTGGGTAAATATAAGCATTGCATTTGTATAAGGTTTTCATGGTTTAAATAGCATAACTTTTATCCTTATATAGTAAATCACTCATAATCAAATGACTTGCATTCGCAATTAAATTTTTTGAATTGCAGTCCTAAATATTAGAAAACATTGCATCTCTAAAAACAGGAATCATTTTCAGTAGAACAGATTTTTATTTATCACATTTTAAAGGCAAATGTAACTTAAAAGAACAGTTATTCAATATGTTTTCTAATAGTGCTTATAAGCAACTATTAGTTTTTATTCTTTTGGATTAACCACTTGTATTGTCATCAAAAATGTCATTATATATTTTAACCATTTGCAAAATTACAGAAGGTATGGGGTGGCTGGAATAAAGTACGTATAAAGATTGCTGGCATTTAGAAAACTAAGGAAGTGAGACTGTGATTGGTCTGTCATTCTATATGGATATTTAAAATTCATTCATTTGCTCATTCAATATGCTAAAAAATAGTTATTAGACAAATTATACACTGTGCTAGATTTGTAGTTTCACACAAAACAGATGTTCGTAGATGCTGTCAAGTCTATCTGGACTCATAGTGACACCTTGTAACTGACCAGAACTTACCATCAAGTTTCTAGGCTGTAATTTTTTTAAGGGAAGAGTTTCTTCTGCAGCATGGATAAGTATGTTCAGACAGCTCACCTTTCTGTGAGCAGGAGAGGGCTTAACTGTTTTTACCAGCAAGGATCCTACAAGACAGGTGCCGACCCCAACTTGTTTAGTGTCCCGAGTGTTCTCTTCCTGAAAGTGTCTTTACAGCAGGACACTTTTGTTCACTTTTCACATGACTGGAAATCTTTCTCACTAATCCTCTGTATACAGACACTTCCCCACCTTTCACTTTTGTATGGATGTGCCATCCACCCAGAGAGGATTTGCTACTTTAACCTAACCAGCTAAGCATCCCAGCACACTCTATATTTCCTTTATAGAATGTTTGTTTATTGTCTACTTTCCTTGCTAGATAAAATGTAAACTCTTTGTTTCTTTATCCCTTCTCTTGGAGCGGGGCATGAGCCATAATAGGGTGTCTACCAATATTTCTTGAACTAATAGATGTAAAGTAAATTTGGCCAGGGAATAAGACTTATTCTACTCAGAGAAAAATGTATTCATAAACACATATCCACAGAAGCTTGGCCACAAAAGGAAGTGCATATTTTTATTCTAACACCCCATACTTAGTTTTTTTTCTTGATATTTTCAAATAGAGTGACAAATTAATAAATACCTTTATTTATGGTTTATTTAGTTCACAATGTAAAAATTTGTATTTAATTTTATATTTAAAATCAATATTCCATCTATTTGCACAGAAAATAACTTATAAGGTGTGGACAAGGGCATATGAAAGATGCTTGGAAAATGTGAACATTTATTTATTTATTTTTATTTTTTTTTACTTTCTTGGCATTCACACAGGCCTCCACTATCTGTTTCACACTGCAGTAATTCCAATGAAAAATGTCATCTAAAGCTACTCCAAAGGGAAAGGTCATATATTTGATTTTCTAAACCTCACCCAACATCTCAAAATGCTTTCTAGTGTATTTCACACATGAATATTTATCATATACATATACTTTCATATACCATATGATGACACGACACAAAAAAGAATAAAGTCAAAAAGTGATTCATTTCCAAAGATGTAGTAAAAATCATTAATATAATAAACACTGTGGAAGCCATAGTCTATCCAGGAACCATGTGGTAAGATTCCCTCGCAATTCATGTGTTTCTGTGTATTCGTCTGAGGAGCCCTGGTGGCACAGTAGTTAAAGAGCCTGGCTGCCAATCAAAGGTCAGCAGGTCAAATAGACCAGTTGATCTGTGAGAGACAGATGTGCCAGTCTGTTTTCACAAAGATTTACAGCCTTTGAAATTATATGGGTCAGTTCTACCCTGTCCTATAGGGTTGTTATGAGTTGGAATCAACTCGACAGTACAGGGTTATTTATTTATTATTTAGTGTGCATATACTTGTGTACTCACTTTTCGAAATGATATCAATTAGTACTGATTACATGCTGTTTGATTTTGACAAAAAAGTTTCACCTGAGGTAGGAAAAAAAAGAAAATCAAGACTTCCTACAGAGATAAACACACACGCACACACTCCTAGCACACTGCTAAAATTCAATATCACATTATACTGGCATTAGTAGGCTTTGCTGAAAGAGATAAACATTTAGCTAGTAAAAAAAAAAAAATACTATGTCTTAGATTTGGTGAACACATAAAGTTTTTATTTTTATGATTTTAAGGTACTGTTACCTCATTCATTCATAATGATAATATAGTCTAATGCAAAATAAAGAAATATTTCAAGATCTATCCTGAAGGGCAAAGCCATCAGTGATAGTATAATATCCATATGACTACAAGGAAGACCAGTTAATACTACTATTATCCAAATGTATGCACCAACCACTATGCCAAAGATGAAAATATTGAAGATTTTTACCAACTTCTGCAGTCTGAAATTGATCAAGCATGGAATCAAGATGCATTGATAATTATCAGTGATTGGAAAGTGAAGGTTGGAAGCAATGAAGAAGGGTCAATAGTTAGAAAATATGACCTGAGTGATAGAAAATACAATGGACATCACAGGAACTGCCATAATTTCAATCTAGGTTCAGAGGAGGATGTGGAACAAGAGATATCATTGCTAATGTCAGTGAGAGATTGGCTGAAAGCGGAGAAATCAGAAAGACATTTACTTTTGTTGTATAGACTATGCAAAGGCATTCAACTGTGTGCAGCATAACAATTTATGGATAACTTTTCAAAGAATGGGAATTCCAAAACACTTAATTGGGTTCATGAAGAACCTGTACATAGACCAAGAGGTAGTCATTAAAATAGAACAAGAAAACTGTGTGTTTTGAAGTCAGGGTTGTATATTTCAAATATATTTATTCAATCTGTATGCTTAGCAAATAAGCTGATAAACTGGACAAAGTGAAGAGGAACACAACACCAGGACTGGAGGAAGAAGCATTAAAACCGGCAATATGCAGATGATAGAACTTCTCTTGCTGAAAGCAAAGAAGACTGAAGCATTTACTGATGAAGATCAAAGACTATACCCTTCAATGTAGATCGTAAGTAAAAAAAAAAAAAAAAAAAAACTTCACAACTGTACAAATAAGCAGTATCATGAAAATATCGATGCTGTCAAGGATTTAATTTTACATGGATCTACAGTCAATGCTCTTGGAAGCAGCAGTCAAGAAATCAAATGACTGTAGTTCACTGGGCAAATCTGCTGCAAAAGACACCTTTAAAGTGTTAAAAAACAAAGTTGTCACTTTGAGGACTAAGATATCCCTGATATAAGATATGATATTTTAAACTGCTTCATATCCATGTAAAAGCTGGGTAATAAATAAGACAGAAGAAAAATTTATGTCTTCGAATGATCACATTGGAGAAGAATATTAAATATGCCATGGACTGCCAGAAGAACAAACAAATCTGCCTTGGAAGACATATAGCCAGAATTCCTGGAAGGGAAGATGGTAAGATTCACCTCATGTCCTTTGGAAATGTTATGAGGAGAGACGAGGCCTGAGAGAAGGACATTGTGCTTGTTAAAGTAGAGTATCGGTGAAAAAAGGAATGCTTTCAATGAAATGGATTGTCCCAGTAGCTCTAACAATTGGCCCAAACATGACAGTCATTGTGAGGATAGTGCAGGACCTGGCAGTATTTCATTCTGTTGTACATGGAGTCATTATGAAGAGGAACAGATTTGAAGGTAATTTTGAATAATAAAAATGTAAGATAAAGACCTATAAAGAGACAAAATATAAATTTCAGAAATAGTTGTTATGTACATAATGAGTAACCAAAGAGAAAATCTGTTGTAAAAAAAATAATGAAAAATATTCATATTCATATAAAGAAATAACGAAACAAAGATAAAGACCTACAAAGGAATCCAATGATAATAGTCATACAAAATAAAAAGGAAAAAAAAAAAAAAAAAAACTCACTGCCTGTGAGTCGTATCCAACTCATAGCGACCCCTCCTTGGGTTTCCAAGGTGGTATCTCTATGGAAGTAGATTGCCCAATCTTCCTTCCCAGGAGAGGCTAAGGTGTTTGAACCACTAGCCTTCTGGTCAGTAGTCAAATGCCTTAGGCACCAGGCCACCAGAGCTCTGGAAAAAAACGTCATGGGGATCAGGTTTCACCCATGTTGAAAGTATTACAAATAAGAGACACCACCTAAAGCAGTATTTGAAATTTGTATTTAAATTGTTATTTTTGTCAAATGTTTCTACACAATTAAAATGAAAATTAGGAGAGGGCAATACTTTAATTGAAAAATGAAAAGACTATGTAGGAAAGTTGACATAATAATATCTTGTTATTAAGAAAAATATTGAAACCATCAAGAGTAGATGAAGTTCAGAAAAAAAAAAAAGGAGCACCGTCATCTACACTAAGGAGCTCTGGTAGCACAATGCCTAATGCACCTGACTGCTAATGAGAAGTTTGGTGGTTCATACCCACCAGCCACTAGCTGGAAGCAGGACTGGGCAATCTACTTCTGTAAAGATTTACTACCTCGGAAACCCAATGGGGTTTGGAATGAGCAGGGGTTGATTCAATAGCAGTGTTTCCTTGTTTGTTTGTTTATCACCTACACTGCTCCATATACATCTGCTGAAATATCTTAATGATTAATCTTTAGGGAAAATAAAGATAGACTTGGCATTATTGAACTGATTAGGAACTTCTAAGTGATAATAAATGTCAAGACATGATCATGAAAATTAAAATTGCAAATATGAAATCAATTTGAGTTTGTAATTAGATTTAGTGAAAAATGACTCAGTCTTACCCCAATCAAAAAAAATATAAACCTGTTTCTATTGAGTAGATTCCAATTCATGGCAATTTGGTAACACCCTGTATGACAGAGTAGAAACGCTTCTGGCTGTCATTTTTATGGCAGCAGGTGATGGGGCCTTTCTTCTCAGTGCCGCTTGGTAGTACTGTGAGGTGCCTCTGAGTTGATTCTAAGTCATAGCTACTCTACATGCAACAGAACGAAATACTCCCCGGTCTTCATCCATCCTCACAATCCGTGTTACGCTTAAGCCCATTGTTGTAGCCACTGTATAAATCCATCTCATTGAGGGTCCTCCTCTTTCATTGACCCTCCACTTTATCAAGGATGATATCCTTCTCCAGGTTACTGGTCCCTTCTGAGAATACGGCAAATGCAGGTAAAACAAAGTCTGGTCATTCTCTCTTCTAAAGAGTATTCTGTCAGCAATTCTTCCAGTGCCACTGGGTGGGATCAGATTACCAATGTTTAGGTTTGTTGTTGTTATGTGCCATCGAGTCGGACGCGACTCATAGCGACCCTTCCTTGGGTTTCCAAGGCAGTATCGCTACGGAAGTAGATTGCCCCATCTTCCTTCCGAGGAGTGGCTGGTGGGTAAAACCAAAACTCACTACCATCAAGTAGATTCAGATTTATTATATGTTACAGAGTAGGGCTGCTTCATAGGGTTTTCGTGGTTTCCATCATTACATGAGAAGATTGCCAGGCCACACTTTGGCAATGCTGGTGGGTAGGTTTGAATTACAACCTGTTTTAGATTAGTACAAACACAAACCATTTGCACCACACACTTCTCAAAATAGAGAGATGTGTTTGTAAGGCAATGAAGAAATCAAGTAATTTCATTTTTCTTTTACGATGCCGAAATTTCAAAAATTTACTGAAGACAGACTTCATCTCATCTGCTTTGGTCATGTTGTCAGAAGGGACCATTCCCTGGAGAAGGATATCACGTTTGGTAAAACAGAGGGTCAGCAAAAAAGGGGACAAACCTCAATGAGATGCATTGACACAGTGGCTGCAATGATGGGATCAAGTACAGTAGGGATTGTGAGAATGGTGCAGGGCCAGAAAGTGTTTCATTCTGTTGTACGTAGGGTTGCTGTCAGTCAGAGCTGACTCACTGGCACTGAACAACAACCATGAAAATATGCAATAATGGTGTTAGAATAAAAGAGTCAATGAAGTGAAGCAGGTTCGATTAATGCAAAGTTCCTATGTTCAGAAAGGTAATACTACTTATTAACCTAAATCTGGGAGAATGAAAAGTGAGGTTAGGATTTTATTTAAATTTATAAATGAAATTATATATAATCAAATGGTCACAAAACATTGATAGTGTAATTCATAACTAAATTATTCACAAACTGAAATAAAACTTCCTGACTTGAAATATGTACATATATATACATACATACATACATATATATACATATGTTGTTGTTGCATGCTGTGGAGTTGGATCCACCTCACAGTGACCCCTGTTTGGGTTTCTGAGGCGGTATCATTATGGGAGTAGATTGCCCAACCTTCCTCCCGAGCAGTGGCTGGTGGGTTTGAACCGCCAGCCTCCTAGTTAGCAGTCAAGTGCCTTAGGCACTATGCTACCATATATAAACATATATACATGTGTGTGTGTGTGTGTGCGTGCTCGCATGTAATACAAGGATAATGGCAGATCACATGTAAATATTTGTATACACCTCCAAGAGTATTATGAAAAGAGTTTTTATCCACTTCATTCTTTTGTCTTTTTTTCTTATTGTTTTGGTACCTACTGCTGCTCTGACAGGAATATATACCACAAATGTGATGGCTTTAAGAAAGAGGAGTTGATTCTACAATTTTTGGAGGCCAGAAGTCTGAGTTCCAAGTAGCATGGTTTAGGGGCTGGGTGAGAGCCCCTTAAACTTGAGGTTCAGCACTGCCTCCTGTTCCTGGCCCACTGAAGCTAGAGGCTTTCTTCACTCAGACAGCTGCTGGCCAATGAGACTGAATAGCCCAAGGCTGGCAAGTAAGAAGGCACATACCCGATGTTACCAAACCACATGGCAGGCCTTTAATTCAAGTCCACTGAAAGTCCCAAGGTCAGCAGAGCATGGCAGGCTGCTGAACAATGACACAGCTCCATGCAGACTTCAAGCGTGTCATAAGCTAGCAATGATTTCCCAAGGCTTCTGCTTGTATACAGGAAGCAGACCACATCCTTAAGGCAGCTGCTCACCAGGCTCATCATGGGGAATAATGGCATCCAGCTGCCCAGCCACTCAACCAGGTCCAGCCAAGTTGACACACAAACTTAACTACCACACCTATTTTGTTGAAAATTTAGTTTGTTGTTGTTATAAACAGAGCAAAACATAAACTGATTCAACCCTTTCTACACGTACAATTCAGTGACACTGATTACATACCTTAAGTTGGGCAACTATCCTCACCCTTCTTTTCCGAGTACTTCATCCCCCGTTACAACAAATTCACTGCCCCCTGAGGTTCCTATCTAATCTTTCAAGTTGCTGTTGTCAATTTTTTTTCCCATAGGGCAGCGGCCCTCAGGTCAGTTTTAACTCATAGAAAGTCTATGTACAACAGAATGGAATATGCAGAAAAATTGTAAAGAGCTATGACACAGATTACATGACAAAATAATGGATGTGTATGTGTGTGTGTGCATATATAAAAATAAATATGCATTTCTTTAGGTGCCATAAAGGCAGCTCCAACTCACAGTGACCCATGTACAACAGAAAGAACCAGTGACCAGTCCTGAGCCATCCTTATAATCCTTGCTATGTTTGAGTCCGTCATTGCAGCCACTGTGTCAGTCCGTATTGGGGAGGATTTGCCCTTTTTTTCTGGCCCTCTACTTTACCAAGTGTGATACCCTTATCCAGGGAATGGTCCCTTCTGACAACATGATCAAAGTAGGGAAGACAAAGTCTGGCTGTTCTCTCTTCTAAGGAGCATTCCAGCTGCACTTCTTCCAGGACAGACTTGATTGCTTTTCTGGCACTCCATGGGGCATTCAATATTCCTTGACAATGTGATAATTCAAATGCATCAATTCTTGTGCAGTCATTCTTACTCATTATCCGGTTTTCATATGCATATGAGGCTATTGAAAGGCAATGGATTGGGTAAGGCACATTTAGTTTTCAAGTTAAATATTTGCTCTTTAACAATTTAAATAGGTCTCTTGCAGATGTTTCCCCAATGGGATACTTCCTTTGATTTCTTGACTACTGCTTCCATGGAGATAGATTATGGATCCAAGTAAAATGAAATCTTTGAGAACTTCAATCTTTTCTCCATTTCTCAGGATGCTTCTTCTATTTTTCAATATATATAGTTCTCACAAGAGCTTAATGCTCAAGGGCAGGTACTCTTTACTAGTTTATCTGAACTATTATTTTATTTCAAGAAGATTTCAGGGGATATTTTTGGATTTGTTGTTAGGTGTCGTTGAGTCGGCCACGACTCAGAGACACACTGCATACAACAAAACAAAACACTGCCTGGTCCTGCACCAACCTCACAACCCTGGCTATTCTTGGGCCCATCGTTGCAGCCACTGTGTTAATCCAACTTGTTAAGGGCCTTCCCCTTTTTGGCTGACCCCTTACTTTACCAAGCATGATATCATTCTCCAGAGAATGAACGGTCCCTTCTGACAACATGATCACAACAAAATCTGGCATTCTTGTTCCCAGGAGCATTCCAGCTGAACTTGTTCCAGGGCAGATTTGCCACTTCATTCTTATTATATTCTTTCTGATTAGAGATAATAAAAACTTCTCATAAAAACAAAACCAAACTCATTGCCATCGAGATGATTTTGACTCACAGTGACCCCTTTTGCGGTTCTGTGGCAGTAACTCTTAATGGAAGTAGATTTCCCAGTCTTCCTTCCACGGAGAAGCTGGCATGTTTGATCCCCCATCTTCAGGTTAGTAGTCAAATGCTTTAGGCACTGTGTGCCTCCAGAGCTCCACTAGTAACTATGCATTTCTTTTACCCAAAATAAATACTTATTTACTCCATTTATTTGGTTTCTTGTGATTTTTAATTACTCTTAGTTTAATACTTTACCTAATTCAAAAATAGTAAATTACATCATCCTGGAGACGCTCAACTCCAATGACTGATCTCTGGTGGTGTAGTGCCTAAGGCATTTGATTGCTAATCAGAAGGTTAGTGGTTCAAACCCATGAGCCACTCCTCAGAAGGAAGGTTGGACAATCTACTTCTGTAGTGATACCACCTCGGAAACCCAAGGAGAGGTCACCATGAGTTGGATCTGATTCCATGGCAGTGAAGTGTTTTTTTTTTTTTTTTTGAGAGGATTGGTGGATCCAATAAAATCAATCAATCTCATTTGGTTCCTCAGAGAATATTTTTAAACAGACGTAGTCATCAACACACCAAACAAGCTAATATCCCCTGCATGATGCAAGTGATTAACAGCATCTCAAATCCATTTTTATCCACATTTGATACTTTTTTTTTTTTTTTCAATGAAGGCACTATCCAACTACTAGAAATGACAAGGGTTTAAAATGTATTCTTTATAAATGTTGTTGTTGTTATGTACCGTCGAGTCAGACCCAACTCATAGTGACCCCTCCTTGGGTTTCCAAGACAGTATCACTACAGAAGTAGATTGCCCAACCTTTCTTCTGAGGAGTGGCTGGTGGGTTTGAACCGCCAACCTTCTGGTTAGCAATCAAGTGCCTTAGGCACTATGCTACCAGAGCTCCCATTTATAAATAGTTATAGCTAATTCGAAAATTAAAAAAATAATAATAATTTATCAAGTGTATAATCAATGTAGTCAACTTTTCTTTTCATTTTAATATATATTAAATGGTTAAAGTACTAACAAGAAGACAGCTTGAGCTGTTTATTACCCAAGGACACTGTATTGTGAAATACAGAACAGTTACTAAAAAATGCTTATAAAATGACTTTTAGGCACAATGTTTCCTCAGTAATGACACATTACCTGTAGTGCAGTAATAGTTTCAGAAATATATAAAAAAAAAAGTTTTTTATTTTTATCTTCATCACAATATAAACTAAAATCCAAATTGCTCTGAATCTCTTCTCATGTGCCATTTACAGTCTATGGGAAAGTCTTGTATCTTTTCATACATTATAAAAATCTTAGCCTAGCATATTGTCTTTAAATAAGCATATTTTTAAT
>NW_006921977.1:916642-956632 GCF_000298275.1 Orycteropus afer afer | reverse complement strand
CAAGGAGGGGTCGCTATGAGTCGGGGCCAACTCAACGGCACAAAACAACAACAACAGGATAACTTAAGGCAGTCAGCTCAAAGGAAAAGATTGTTCCCCTTTTTATCCCTATATAATCAATTACTGATTATCTATATTTGTTAATTACTTCTTCATGAAAACAGAAAAGTGTGACTTCTAAAAATTTATCCTGTAATTTAATTATTTTTCTAATAATACATGTGCAGTGTAGTACATTACCTGGCATGGCTTTTCTCACCATAAGTCTTTGTAAACTCTGTGGTAGAATTTGCTGTGAGCAACTGAGGAGCTTCTGATTATTAAAGTTATCCACCTGGGGTATTTCTGTTCCAGTGGCACAAAGCAATGTTCTGGGAAGTTCGCACTCTCTCTCAGGTGCTTAGAATTCTGATGGTATGATTTGGCTAGTTTGGCCACTCTGCCGGGCTCAAAAGGAGGCCTTCTAGAAGCAGAAGTCTCTCTCTGACTGCTGGCTGAGAAGGATATGCTGCTGAAACAAATGCGCTCCTGAGAGAAATGTGCTCCTGAGAGACACACACTCTTGAGAGACACAAGAGACACGTATTGCTGAGAGAGGCACCAAGAGACACGCATTGCTGGAAGAGAGACTGTGAGAGACTGTCGGCTGAGAGACGGCTGGCTGAGAGAGATAGTACTGTCCCTGAACTTGAATTGTAGCCTAGTGCTTCCCTACTAAACCACATAATCTGTGAGTTCTGTATGGTCACTGCAGTGAATTATCCAACTCAGCAGAGAGGTGGTGGGTGCTGTGAGAGGAACGGTTGGTGTCAGGTTGGTGAAAGGGCTGGAGGGAGACAGCGTGTCTGGCCTCGGAGGAACAGGCCTTGGGCTACTGAGAGTGTTTCTCTCTTCCTCTTGTGTGGTTAGAGGAGGTCAGAAGATGTGTCCTCCCTGTCCCTTTGGCAACATGTTTCTTTTGTTTCTATTTATAACGAAGCATAATTGCTCTGGTTCAGATCTGTTTACCAGCAAGCAAGAGAAAATCTGTCTTTAAAACATTGTGATTTTTCTCCCCCACCCACCAGCCACTCCTTTGGAAGGAAGAGTGGGCAATCTACTTCTGTAGAAGAACTGCCTAGGAAACCCAAGGAGGGCTCACTATGAGTCAGAATCAACTGGGTGCCAGTGAGGTTTTCTGTTTGCTTGTTTTGTTTTGCTTTTTTTTTGTTGTTGTTATGTAACAAAACATCTGGCAATGGCTTGCACTGTTTAATACTGTGATCGGCATCTTAGGCTTTTTTCAACAATGTGCTCTGTCATCCTTAGGATCTTTGCTTTTGATCTGCTAGCTGTCATCTGATGGACACAAGATGCAGATGTAACTTCATGCATCATAACCACATTTGCAAACAGGGAAGAAGGACAGCAAAAAGGATTTTCTCACTTCCAACACCAGAAAAGGAACTGCTTTCCAAGTATTGTTGTTGTTGCTATTTGCCGCTGAGTCAGACCCAACACATAGCGACACGTCCTTGGGTTTCCAAGGCAGTATCACTACGGAAGTAGATTGCCCAACCTTCCTTCCGAGGAATGGCTGGTGGATTCCCAGTAAGCTCCTAGATATTCTTTATTGACCCGAAGGAGAACAAGAATCCATTTTTAACTGCAATGTTGTGGTTGTGTGCTATGGACTAGATTCCAACTCTTAGCAACTCTGTGACAGACTAAAATCATCCCATCAAGTTTGCTAGGCAATCTTGGTGGAGCAGATCACCACATCTTTCTCCCATGGAGCAGTCAGGTAAGTTTGAGCCACAAAGTTTTTGGTAACAGCTGAATGTTTAATCAGTGTTTCACTACATCTCCTTTGAATTGCAATAGGGGTTGAGAAAGTATGTATTGGTTTTCATTTTATACTCGTAAGGTTTGAGGAAACATGAGAAAAGAAATGAGATGTGACATTTTGGTACCAATGAACAGGATTGGTCACCGTAAGATCATTTCCCAAACTGGTATTTTTCTTTTTTTTTTTTTTTTAGAGTAAGTACTGAAGCAAACATGAAAACAAAGCTTTCCTGGCTATAAGATCGAGCTCTGTAAAAGGATATGGTGAGATTTATGAAATATTTCATTAACATATAAGAAACCAAGATTCCTTTAATATTGTACAAGGATTAAAATGGGGGACATTCAAATATAAAAAGCTGCAGAGTCATGTGCTGTCACAAGAGGTGTCTCAGATAAGCACATATTTTGATAATGAAAATCCATTGTGAATGTGTTTCATTACGTCAAAGTGAAAGTCAAGCACTGGAATGAACCAAAATAGATTATATGAGAGTTAATTCTTTGTATTTGCACACTTATGGGGACTATGAATTTTGATGAATACATAATATCATGGGTTCACCATTACAATATGACACAGATGTGCTTCAATGTCCTATAAATGGCCTATGTTCCCTACCTCCTTCCTCTGGCAATTACTGATTCCATGCAATCTCTGTATCACTCAGTAATGTCATGTAGTGGAAATCATACAGCTATTCAGACTGGCCTCCTTTACTTACCAACATGCATTTAAGTTTGTTTCATGTCTTTTTGTGACTTGATAGCATATTTATTTTTACAGTACTGTAATACTCTATTTTAAAGGTGAATAACTGTTTGTATTTCCACCTAATGAAGTACATCTTGGTTGCTTCTAACTTAAATAAATCTGCTACAAAGATCAATGCAAAGATTATTTTATTTATTTATTTATTTAGGTGGTGGAGAAACATATGTTTTCAAATTAGGGTAAACACCTTGAGCCTAAGGCACTTGACTGCTAACCAGAAGCCTGACAGTTCAAACCCACCAGCCACTCCTGGGAAGGAAGTTTCGGCCATCTACTTCCATAGTGATACTGCCTCCGAAACCCAAGGAGGGGTCGCTATGAGTCAGGTACAACTCAACGACAAATAACAACAACAACAACATGGCAAGCCTTGGTTTAGCTCGGTAAGAAACTGCTGGACTATCTTCTAAAGGAGTACAATTTTACATTCTCATAAGCAATGCATAAAAGTTTCTCTCACTTCATTTCCTCTCCAGTATTTGGTGTTACTACTGTTTTGAATTTTAAATATTCTAATATGATCCTTAGATTGTGCAAATTGTTATGTGCTCGATGAAGGGAGCTCTGGTAGCACAGTGGCTAAGGCACTTGACTGCTAACCAGAAGGCTGGCGGTTCAAACCCACCAGTCACTCCCCGGAAGGAAGATGGGGCAATCTACTTCCGTAGTGATACTGCCTGGGAAACCCAAGGAGGGGTCGCTATGAGTCGGGTCCCACTCGACGGCACATAACAACAACAACAACAACGATTAATAGATGAATGGTTGGAGGTTTGAACCTACTGAGAGATACATTGGAAGACAGGTCTGCATCTGTACCCAAAAAGTCACATCCTTTGAAAACCTTATGGAGCAGTCTGACTTCTGTACATATTAGGTCTCTATGAATCAGATTTGACTTAATAACGACCAATAACAACAGCAATGATGTATTCGTAACAGTATTATGAACTGAATTGTGCTCCCAAAAAACATGTCACAATTTGGCTAGGACCTGATTCTCAGTATTATGTAATTTTCCTCTATTCTGTGATCTGTTTTAATTATCCTTTGAGTTATAAATCTTAACTTCTATCATGTTAATGAGGCAAGATTAGAGACAATTACAATAATGAGACAGGATACAATCTATAAGATTAGGCTGTATCTTGAGTCAATTTCTTTTATGATATAAAAGAGATTAAACAAGTGAAGATCAGAGGGACTTTAGCACCATCAAGAAAGAGCAGGCAGTGGTGAGTTCATCATTTGGACCCAGGGTCCCAGTGCTGAGAACTTCCTACACCTAAGGAAGGGATTTTAATGTCAAAACATATGGAGAACTTCAAGAGATGCTGAGCCCATCGATGTCAAAAGGAAGTAAGGAGTTTCCCCAGAGACAAAAAAGAGAAAAAACCTCCCCCTTGAGATGGTACCCTGAATTCAGACTTCTATTCTTCTAATTGAGATATTCAACAAATGGATGCCATGCTGGAGGCACTTACTCAGCTATGCCAAGAGATTTGTAACACAGCTACCTGGATAACTGATTAGAAGAGATCCATATCTGTACCCATTCAAAGAAAAGTGATCCCATAGAATGTGGAAATTATCGAACAATATCATTGATATCACACACAAGTAAAATCTTGCTGAAGATAATTCAAAAATGGTTGCAGCAGTATATTGACACTGAACTTCCAGAAATACAAACTGGATTCAGAAGGGGGCTGGATTCAAAAGGAAACATCAGATATCATAGCTGATGTCAAGTGGATCTTGGCTCAAAGCAAAGAATACCAGATCATAACAAATTGTGGATAACATTTAGAAGAATGGGAATTCCAGAACACCTTATTGTACTCATGAGGAATCTGTACATAGACTTGGAGGCTGTCATTCAAACAGAACAAGGGGAGACTGCATGGTTTAAAATCAGGAAGGGGGTGGGTCAGGTTTGTATCCTTTCACCATACTTATTCAATCTGTGTGCTGAGCAAATAATCCAAGAAGCAAGACTGTAGGAAGAAGAACATGGCAACAGGATTGGAGGAAGGCTCATTAACAACCTGAGATATGCAGATGACACAACTTTGCTTGCTGAAAGTCAGGATGACTTGGAACGCTTACTGACGAAAATTAAAGACTTCATATCTAGTATGGATTACACCTCAATATAAAGAAAACAAAAATCCACACAAATGGGCCAATACACTGCATCACAATGAATGGAGAAAAGATTGAAATTGTCAAAGACTTCATATTACTTGGTTCTGTAATCAATATCAATGGACGCAGTAGTCAAGACATCAAGATATGTATTGCATTGGGCAAATCTGCAAGAGACCTCTTTCAAGTGCTGCAGAGCAAAGATATCTCCTTGAAGACTAGGATGCACCTACCCCAAGCCATGGTGTTTCCAAGTGCTCATATGCATGTGAAAGCTGGACAATGAATAAGGAAGACCGAAGAAAATTTGGTGCTTTTGAGTTGTGGTGTTGGTGAAGAATGCTGAAAGTACCGCGTACTGCTAAAAGAACTAACAGATCTGTCCTGGAAGATGTGCAGCCAGAAAGCTCCTTGGAAGCCAGATGAGTCAGACGTGGTCTCACTTACTTTAGTCATGCATCAGAAGGGACCATTCTCTGGAGAGGGGTGTCACACGTGGTAAAGTGGAGGGTCATGAAAAGAGCGGAAGGCCCTCAACAAGCTGAATTGGCACAGTGGCTGCAGTGATGGGCTCAGGTGTAGTAGGGATTATGAGGTTGGCACAGGGCTGGCCAGTGTTTAATTCTGTCGTACATAAGGTCTCTTTGTGTCACAGACAACTTAATGGCACATAACAACAAAAATAATCCTTCTAAATTGTAAGAAAATAAACTTGGCTTTCTACAGCCATTCACTTGTGATATTTCTGTTATAGCAATATTAAATTACCAAGACAAATGGTATCTCAGCTTTGTTTTCATTTGTAATTTCCTGATGACCTATGAAAGGGGACTTGGTATAGCAAGTGTTAGGCACTTGGCTGCTAACTGAAAAGCTGGCAGTTCAAACCCACCCAGCAGTACCACAGAATTAGAGATGTAGTGATCTACTCTCGTAAAGATAACAGCCTGGGGAATCCTGTTCTGCATGTTGGATCTGTTTGAGTCAAAAATCAACTCGATGGTCCACAACAACGGCCAAACATGACTTGAGCATCTTCCAATTGGTGTATTTGCCATCTCTATTTTCTTTGATGTTGTGTCTGATTGGATATTTTGTCCACCTTGTAGTTGTGTTTTTGTTTTCTTATTGTTGAGTTTTAAGAATCCTTTATATTTTGGTGTATAAGTCAGATAAGTGGTTTGCAAATATTTCCTCCAAGTCTGTGGCTTGTCTCTTAAGTCTCTTAATAGTGGTTTCTGCATTCTCATGAAGTTCAACTTATTTATTATTTTTGGTGTTATATTTAAAAGCTCATCATCAAAACCAACATCATCTAGATAGTCTCTTCTGTTATGTTTTATAAAGTATATTTTTATGGCAAATATTCCTTAATGCCTCTTAAACAATGATATATTGGCTAATTTATATTAAATGAATTATTTAAGAATAAATGTAAGCTTTCTCCTATAAATTAATTTTAAAGTTACATATCAAGTTTTGTTTTGCAACCAAATTCATATTAAACTTTAGTTCAAGTCAATATTAACATGGCAAGGAAAACACTGTCTCCTCCTCTCAGAACTCATTTCAAAACTCATTTCAAAATTAAAAATTAGGAATGTACTCTATGTTTAGTTAAGATAGGAGATTGTCATAGCCACAATTCTGTGAGCAGATGGGAGAATGAAAAGTAATGGTAACCAAGTGGGGGATAATTAATCTTTAGAGGGAGATAGATATTGAGCCAAAGCCACCAATTTTTACTCCAGAGCTATGAGAAAGCTTAGCAACCATGCACATGGTAAAAAATAAATAATAAATAAATAAATAATAAAAAATAAATGCACTACTATAAATTTAGCTAGGGAATTAGCTAGAACTTGTAATATTTCAAATACTAACATTTTGCACATAAAAGAACCAATTAGTTTATTTTTCTGTTTTCATTTTTAAATGGCTTGATAAGACAGATGGTTTTAAACTGCTGTTTATGAGAATTTTATCCAAATAACACATTTTGCAGTAGGTAGACTTTTTGCCAAATAGATGAAAAGCCAAACTGTATATAACCATAATTAGTATTTTACTTTTTTGTGTTGATTTTCAAAGCCAAACTGATATGCATAAATATTCAAATATTAGACAATCAATAGTAATAGTCATGAGCTTCATTTTCTCTGAACTGAGGTTCAAATTACAGCCCCACCATTTTATGTGTGACCTCTGCTAAGTCACATGAACTCTTTGTGACTCAATTTTTTCATCTTTAATTAGAGCACATAAATTGACCTAAATCATAGTTTTGTAGGAATTAAACTAAACAATTCATGCAAAGAACTTAGAACTTTAGAGCTACACTTGGCAGTAGTAGTGTTGTTAGATGCCAATGAGATGGCTTCTACTTATAGCAATCCTAGTTAGAACAGAACAAGATATTGCCCAGTCCTGCTTCTCTTCACAACCTCTGAGCTATGCTTGAGCCCATCACTGCCGCCATTTTGTCAATCAATCCTGTTCAGCATCTTCCCCTTTTTCTCCGACCTTCCACTTTACCAAGCATGATATCCTTCTCCTGGGAATGGTTTCTCTGACAACATGACCAAAGTAAGTGGGACAAAGTCTCCTCATTCTCATTTCTAAAGAGTGTTCTCTCTGCACTTCTTCCAGGGCAGATTTGTCCGTTCTTCAGGCCACCAATTTATACCCCAGAGCCATGAAAAAGTTCAAGAATCATGTACATTGGTAATAATAATAATAATAGTAAAATAAAAAAATCAATGCATTACTACAAATTTCACCAGAAAATTAGCTGCAACATTTAATATTTCAAATACCAGTATTTTGCATATAAAAGAACCAACTGGTTTGTTTTTCTGTTTTGTTTTTAAATGGTTTGATAAGACAGATGGTCTTAAACTGCTATTTATGAGACTTTTATCTAAATAACACATCTTGTAATGGGTGGACTTTTTGCCAAACAGGCAAAATGCCAAACTATATATAAGCATAATCAGAATTTTACTTTTTTTTTTATTTTGAAAGCTTCCACATGTCTTTAGTATTTTTAACTACCACCACAATTCAAAGTTATCAACTCTTCGTTGCTCTTCCTTATTCATTGTCCAGCTTTCACAAATATACGAAGCTACTGAAAACACTATGGCTTGGGTTAGGATACTTTTCAAAATGATATCGTTACTCCTTAACAATATAAAAAGATCTTTTACAGTGGATTTGCCCAATGCAATACATTGTTTGATTTCTTGATTGCTGCTGGCATTGGTGTTGATTATGGAACCAAGTCACATGAAATCTTTGACAACTTCAATCTTTTCTCCATTTTTTGTGATGTTGTTTATTGTTTCAGTTATTTTCTGTAGGATGAGGTACAATCTATACTGAAGACTGTAGTTTTTGATCTTCATCATAATTGCTTCAAGTCCTCTTCACTTTCAGCAAGTAAGGTTGTGTCATCTACATACTGCTCGTTGTTAATTAGTATTTCTTTGAACTTAATTCCATATTCTTCAAATATTCCACCTTCTCTAATTATTTAACACAGAGATTGAATAAGTATGGTGAGAGGATACAGCCATGATGTACATCTCTCCTAATTTTAAGCCATGCAACATCCCCTTTATCTGTTTGAAATACTCTCTCTTGTTCCATGCACTGGTTCCTGAGGAGCACAATTAATTGTTCTGGAATTCCCATTCTTCCCAAAGCTATCCATAATGTGTCATGATCCACATGATCAATCAGTGATAGGAGGCTTCCCATCGTTTCTGTTTTAAAGGTATATGTACATGAAATGTTTATTGTAACATTTTAAAATATATAAATACTCGACTGGGCCATGGTTTTGAGTGCTTGGCAGCTGGGTGCAGTGATTCCCCATGATGAGATTGGAATCAACTCCACGGGGAAGCAGCTGAGAGCAGCTAATTAGTTGCCTTTGGGGTATGGCCTACTTCCAGTATATAAGCAGCAGCTTTGAAAATGGTCACTAATTTTTTGGAACATTTAGACTTATGTTTGGCTGAGTCTTCATCCAGTGGCCTGCTGTTTTGCCTACCAATCTTGGAACTGTTTCTGGATTGAACTAGTGATCTGCCATTTTACCCATTAACCTTGGATTTGTGCTATTTTACCTGCCAACCTTGGTTCCTGAGTTAGGAGACACCTCTAGCTTCAGTGGGCCCCAAACAAGACGCAGAGCTGAAGCCCTGCCCAAGGTCTAGAGGCCTTCACCCAGGTCCTAAACCCAGCACTCTGAATGTGGGACTTCTAGCCTCTTAAACTGTAAGAGCATAAATTCCTGTTTTCTAAGCCATTCACTTGTGGTATGTTTGATATAGCACCACTAGAGAACCAAGACAATAACATAATACCAATATATATCTTTATTATGTTAATCACTCATTTCTTTGAGAAATATATGCAGGAAGCAATTTACAGAACTCTTGAATATAGGCTTTTGGATATAAAATCATTCTTGCTTCAAATAACTCTTCCACGTCGTCAGTCTGTGATTTTATGAAGTTATTGGATTCTCCTAAGCTGCGTCTTCCTTCCACACAACAGAAATAATCACAGATTCTATCTCATTGGATTTATGAGGCAATTAAATGAGATAGTGCAGCAAAAGTTTGGAAGAGTACTCAGGGAATATTAACTACTCAGTAGCCATAGATTAAAATATAGTAACCCCAAAGTTACCATACAGAAATACAAACAATTTTCTTTAATATCTCCATTTAATATATAACATTTTATTTAGTAAGAAATAGATGTTAAAACCCATTTCAACAGTTCTGGTAAAATAAGTCTTTAAAATAAGTTCTGGTAAAAAATGGTCTTTAAATTGTTCCATTTATATGAAGCTCAATATATTTACTAGGAATTTAGAATAATTACACAAAGAGAAGCAAATGTCTTAAAATGTATCAAATTTCCTCATTTTTCAAAGGAAAAACCTTTATTCAAAGGACAACCAGAGTTCTTTGAAGAGTTACAGAAACATAGCATGTTATTAGACAAAATTTATTTTACACAAACATTTAGGAAACTAGAAAAACATATTTCACATTAAAATGCTTCTAATATATTAATATATTGCATTGTAGTGAATACCTCAATAAAACAAAGTTTAGCATGCAATAAAATACACTAAGACCTTTTGTTTTCATAATACCTTTAAGACTTAGATATATTCACAACTAAGGAACAAAAAACAATGGAGCTGGCAGTGAGTACAGGAGCCACAGCAGAAATGCAGTGAACTGCTTGATGTGGCCCTGCTAGCCATTGTCCTCCGTTTTTGTGATGTATTGTAAATCCGATTATCCATGCCTGTTTAGGCTGGTATAGATCATGTGTCAATGTGGATGGGCAGCTGGTAGTAATTGCCTATATTGACTGGCAATCAACTCAGTGGTGGAATTTGCCCTGAGCAACTGAGTAGCTGCTTTAAACTCTTGATTGTTAAAGTCATCCTCTTGGGCTATTTCTATTGGAGCAGCATGAAGTAACTGGAACAGTTGGGATGTATCTTGAGTCCAGCCTTGCTGGAGGGGTTAACTCAATTCAACACCCTTAGCTTCCTTGAAGGTATATATAGTAATCTTCTAGGAAGGTTTGTACTCCCTCTTGCTCTTGTTCTGAGTTTTGGCTCATCATCACCTCACCCCTGGATTTGAGATGGCAGCCATCATCTGACCTGCTGATTTAGAGTCATCAAACCCTAAGAACTGGGAGGATCCTCCAGACCTACTTACAGACCTGGGATTTTGCAACCTGCCAGCCTCCCAGCCTCCACCATCACTACTACATGAGATGATCCCTTGCATGACTGTGAGTTCTGTGAGATGTTACAGCAAAATACAGAACCCTAAGACAGGAGGGAAATTACTAGGAGGAGGAAGAGAAGTTACTGTATGAAACGATGGATTGGCACAATAGTTTGGACATTTGGGACATTTATAACCTCAGCCTCATGGGGGCCAGCCTTGTACTGATCTTTCTAAGAGAAATTGTTCAAGCAAGAGGAGACTCAACCTTGTCTTAGATTTTGGTTCAGATGAGTCTACAGAAACAAATTCCCAGTGATATCTTTAAATAAGTTAATGGGGGAAAAAGTCATAATAATACTGAATAATACAATTGTATTCTGAGACATAATACATATAAAATTTTCAATATCAATTTAACCAAACGTTTGTGTAGAAGATACGTTAGGGTGAGTTTATAAATACAACATATAGATGGGAGTAAAGTGCACAGAGAAAACAACAGGCTAAGATGGGAGATGCACTTTTTTCCAAATAATGAAATCTTTTCCCAAAATACATACAAAATAAAAGTGAGAAGAAACTAAAAAAAGTCTTTTTTTTTTTTTTTTTTTAACTTAGCTTCATTGTTTTTGGAGCTCTGGTACATTGTGCCTAAGGCACTTGACTGCTAGCCAGAAGACTGGTGGTTCAGACCCATCAGCCACTCCTCAGAAGGAAGGTTAGTCAATCTACTTCCACAGGGATACCTCCTCGGAAAACCAAGGAGGGGTCATTATGAGCCAGGTCTGACTCGATAGCACGTAACAACAACAAAAACATTGTTTTTAAAAATGATTTTACTTTTGATTAATTAGTTGCATTCATGTCATTTTATGAGGTATATGTACTTATGTCATAAGTTTGTGTATTTATGCCAATTTTCCTGTATGCATAATAGTTGGTAGATATGAACTAAGATTCGTGAAAGGTTTGCATCAAAAACTTATATGAGAACTTGTGGTATTCAGATATGAATATTTACCTGAAATAGTTCTATCTCAGTGGTGCCTGGGACAAGATCAAAAACAAAAAATCAAAAGTATATATGCACACATGGAGACATACACACATACTGGAAGCTAAAAGTATCAGTAGGGGCTACTGTTAATATTAGTCTTCCCACCAATTTTATTCTGTTCTTTGAAAAATTACTTCTATTTTGACCTCTTCTGCTAGTCAACCAGTCAATTTCCCTCTCAGCAATATCTCAGGTAAAAATGATTACCCCCACCCCCACCCCTAGGTGCTCAGTAAGCAATACTTGTAGCACTAAAGTCCAGTAGTGACATGGCTTTGCAACCTGAATGTACAATATCCAGTTAAATGGTCATTGCCAGTTAATAAAATTTTGGTCTCAAGTTACTAAATAATATTCTTAATAATATAATATAACACTATGGCTAGATGGGAGCTCTGGTAGCATAGTGGCTAAAGCACTTGACTGCTAACCAGAAGGCTGGCGGTTCAAACCCACCAGCCACTCCTCGGAAGGAAGGTTGGGCAATCCTACTTCCGTAGTGATACTGCCTCGGAAACCCAAGGAGGGGTCGCTATGAGTCGGGGCCGACTCGACGGCACATAACAACAACAACAACAATGGCTAGATAACTGCTCCATCAATTCCACCCCCCCCACTTTACTTTGAAGTACTTTAAAAATTTGTATTTATAGCATAGTCACACTGTAATGACAAATGTTAATCTCATTTGACAGAAAAATCATTAATTCCCTACATGATTTCAGGCACTGGAGTTGGTTAAGGTGAGGTGAGAAATGCGATGATGAATAAAACATGCCTTACTCCTCAACATTCTTGGTATGAAAGAATATATAAATACATATAAATACATACATACATATATATACACACACACACACATGTTGTTGTTAAGTACCATCGAGTCAACTCAACATATATATATGTATGCATAATTATATATATAATTATGTAACTGCAGACACCTTCTAGTTGCCTTTAATAATATATAAATTTGCCCTCACACTGAAATGACTTTCACAACAAATCCTTTATCATAATCCCCTTCACTTGCTACCTGTGCAGCTTTTAAAACACCGAAAGGCCTTCCAGCCTTTTCTTACAGTAAAGTCATGCTAAAAAGGAACAGTATGCACCTGTTTCAACTTACCTGCATAATCACCTGGAATATGCAGTAAGGAACAGATCTCATGTGTAACTGAGGGACAGCACCAAAAACAAAACTCACTGCCACTGAGTAGGATGCGACTCATAGAGACCCCTCCTTGAGGTTTCTGAGGCGGTATCACTACGAAAATAGATTGTCCAACCTTCCTTCCAAGGAGTGGCTGGTGGGTTTGAAGTGCTAGCCTTCTGGTAAGCAGTCAAATGCCTTAGGCATTATGCCACCAGAGCTCCTCTATAAAAAAAAAAAAAAATTCTAAATGGGATAAGATAGGAAAAAGACACCTTGAGCAAGACTAACAATGTGGCACTAAAAAACTACATGGCCCATTCAAGGAAAAGTAAATTGCACTGTGTATGTGGAGTTCTTTGTACATTGTTGTCAGTGATAGGATAATAGCCATATCCCTGCAAGGAAGACAAGTTAATACAGCTATTCTTCAAAATTACACACCAATCATTAGTGCCAAAGACAAAGAAATAGAAGATTTTGACCGACTGTTGCTGTCTGACATTGTTCAAACATGCAATCAATATCCATTGATAATTACTGGTGATTGGAATGTAAATGTGAGACACAAAGTCAGGAATTAGAAATGTGGCCTTAGTGGTAGAAATGACTCTAGAGATTGCATGATAGAATTTTGCAAGACCAATGACTTATTCACTGTAAATAAATTTTTTTCAACAACACAAATTGTGAGTATACACTGGGCTCGCACCAGGTGGAATACACAGAAAACAAATCAACTACACCTGTGGAAGGACACTGGATAAGCTCACCATCACCAGTCAGAACAAAGCTTCAGGAAATGAAGAAATAAGAATTTAGATCTTTGAACAAATGGGAGCAACACTTTAAGTGCTCACATATCTTGGTAAAAAATACAAAAGAAAGTTACCTGGCCAACAATTTACAAGAGATCCATATTTGTGCCCATTCCAAAGAAAGTGATCTCACAGAATGTGAACATTATCAAACAACATCAGCAATATAATAAACAAAAACAAACTCACTGCTGTTGAGTTGATTAGACTCAAAGTGACCCCTCCTTGGGTTTCTGAGGTGGTATTTCTATGGAAGTAGATTGTCCAATCTTCCTTCTGAGGAATGGTTGGTGCGTTTGAACTGCCAGCCTTCTGGTTACCAGTCAAATGCCTTAGGCACTGTGCCACCAGAGCTCCAATTAATACTGTACTGAAGGTAATTTAAAATGGTTGCAGCAGCACAGTAACAGGGAACTGCAAAAAACTCAAGCTGGATTCAGAACAGGATATGGAATGACTATGTCATTGCTGATGTCACATGGATCTTGGCTGAAAGCAGAGAATACCAAAAAGGTGTTTCCCTGTGTTTTACTGACTATGCAAAGAGATCCAACTGTGTAGATCATAACAGATTATGGATAATATTTGGGAAGAATGGAAATTTCAGGACACTTAATTGTGCTTATGCCAAACTAGCACATGGACCAAGAGGCAATCATTCAAGCAGAAAAAAAGGGATACTGTGTGATTTATTATCAGGAAAGCTATGTGTCAGCATTGTATCCTTTCACCCTACTTACTCAGTCTGTGTGACAAGAAAACAACATAAGCTCAACTACATGAAGAAACACACAGCATCAGGATTGGAGGGATACTCATTAACAACCTATGATATACCTGTGACACAACCTTCCTTGCTTAAAGGAAGAGGACTTGAAGAACTTACTGATGAAGATCAAAGACTATAGCCTTCACTATGGATTATATTTCCATATAAAGAAAACAAAATATCCTCACAATTGTACCCATGAGCAACATTTTGATAAACCAAGAAAACATAAAAGTTGTTAAGGTTTTCATTTTACATGGATCCACACTCAATGTCAATAGAACCAGTAGTCAAGACATCAAATTATATATTGCTTTGGCCAAAATTGCTGCAAAAGACCTCTTTAAAGTGTTAAAAAGACAAAATCTCACTTCGAGGACTAAGATGGGCTTGACCCAAACCATGGTTTTTTGTTTGTTTGTTTGTTTGTTTTTTAATTTCCTCATCAATGTTAAAGATGGACAATGAGTAAGGGAGATGGTGAGACTTTCTCTCACAAACCATGGACATCTCAGGACAGAACAAAATTGTGAAAAGGATGCTTGCCAAAGTAGAGACTCAATAAAAAAGGGCAACGTTCAATGAGACGGATTGACACAGTGGCTGCGACAACGGACTCAAACACAGCGATGATTGTGAGGATGGTTCAGGACCATGCAGTGTTTTTTTTTTTTTTTTTTTTTTTAATTGTGATTCGGGTGAAGATTTACAGAGCAAATTCACTTTCCATACAGCAGTTCACATACAGTTTGTCTCATGACATTGACCACGTAAAACTATGGAACGCTTCACGAATTTGCATGTCATCCTTGCGCGGGGCCATGCTAATCTTCTCTGTCTCGTTCCAACTTTGGTATATGTGCTGCCGAACTGAGCACATCATGCAGTGTCTCATTCCGTTGCCCACAGGTTTGCTATAAGTAGGAATTGACTTGAAAGCATCTAAAAACAACAATGTTTTAGGAAGTAATAATAACTATATACAGTAATGAAAAACTTAGTACTATTTTGGAATTGTCAATTCATTAATTGCCAGTCCCCACATTTCTAATTAGCAAACTATTAACCTGTCTTATAGCCGGTGTATTTAATGCAGAATACATATAAGCATGATGTACCAAAAATACGATGTTTTTATTCAGTACTTCTCTTGCTGCCTGGCCCTTGCAATTTGCTCAGTTTTAGGGAAAAATGAAACAAAGAAAATAAGTAAGAGAGAATTTCCTCCAAAAATGCAATAACTTTGCAAGCATCTAGATGAAGCAGGCAATTCTTCAAAGGGGGCTATGGATGTTTTTACTTAGCACAGATAGAATCTGCTATCATTTCCCAGGAGAGAAGCCTATAAAATAATGATATTCTGTGGCAAAGTGTAAAATAACAGAATGGCTACTGTTCCTTCACTGATAGCTCTGCTGCTTTTTCCTGAGCATGTTCTCATCCAACCCCTCTCCTCTGGGGAAGCTGGCATACTCTCCCTTGCAGTGTCAGTCTCACCTTGGTTTACATTCAAAATTCCTGCAGGGGCAGTACTCTCTGCAGTGGAGAGAAGCTGTGCTTCTGCTCACAGCAAACTGTTCACATAGAAATGCCAGGAGGTTTGCTGTACAGAGAACAGGACAGGAGTTAAAGTAAGTTATAGTTCTGTGTTGTTAGATGCCCCCAAGCGGGTTCCGACTCACAGTGACCCTGTTGTTGTTGTTATGTGCCCTCAAGTTGGACCTGACTCATAAAGACCCCTCTCCTTGTGTTTCTGAAGCAGTATCACTACGGAAGTCGATTGCCCCATCTTCCTTCCAAGGAGTGGCTGGTGGGTTTGAACCACCAGGCTTCTGGTTAGCAGTCAAGTGCCTTAGGCACTATGCCACCAGAGCTCCCAACAAATATAGTGACCCTACACACAACAAAATACTGCCCAGTCCTGCGCCATACTCACAATCTGTGCTATGTCTGAGCCCATTGTTGCAGCGACTCTGTCAGTCCATCTTGTTGACGGTCTTCCTCTTTTTTTCATTTACCCTAGACTTTACCAAGCATGATGTCCTTCTCCAGGACTGGACCCTTCTGATAACATATCCGAAATACATGAGACAAAGTCTCACCATCCCCCGTCTATGGCGGATTCTCACTGTACTTCTTGCAAGGCATGTTTATTTGTTCACTGGCAGTCCATCACATGTAATAGTCTTCCCCAACATCAAAATTCAAAGGTGTCAATTCTTCTTCAGTCTTCCTTGGCCATTGTCCAGCTTTTGCATGTATACGAAGCATTTGAAAAATACCATGGCTCAAGCAAACACACCTTAATCCTCAAGGTGACATTTTGGCTTTTTAATACTTTAAAGAGGTCTTTTTCAATAGATGGGTTCAATGCAATATATTGTTAGATTCCTTGATTGCTGCTTCCATGGGTATTTACTGTACATCAAGTTAAAATGAAATGCTTGACAACTCCAAACTTTTCTTCATTTACCATGATGCTACATATTGGTAAAATTGTGAGGATTTTTGTTTTCTTAACACCACCACCACCACCAAAATCACTTTTCTCCTCAATTATTATTTAAGAAAATGAGTGAACTAAGAGGAAAGAATAAAGTGCTCCCTCATTTCAGAGTTGTGAAACCAATGAATAGTCTACCATTAAAAAATTACAACTAATTTCTTCAATCATGAATTTAACCAATTGAAGGATTTAATCCTGCAAAGAAAACCTCCAGCACAAATGATAAACTAATATTTATCTGTAGTTGGATGTGATCTGAATGATTTAGGTATTTTATCATGCTTGCCATTTTCCTTCTCTGTTTTTGAAACTTTGTACAAATATCACAAATGTGTGTGAGTTGCAAAAGTAAGATGGACATAACTTTTATATTTTTCCACCAGTGTGCTTTGCTAAACAGGGGAAGACTCAGTACTTTTGAAGAAATAAGAACAACATTTTCACATAAACTTTGACATAAGAATGCCGTTGTGGTAAACATCCCAAAATTAAAGTAAAAAAAATGAACACAAGATGGCTCTGGATGCAAGTGTAAATTTATAACACATATCATATCCCATTCTTCCTCTGAAGAAAGCATAAATAAATGTGAAATATTTATGCAGCATGATGATGTATTTATTCGGCAAAGTGATTTGGCAAGAGTTACAGCTCACTTCACAAAAACCCTATGTTTTACATACATTTTGATAAAAATATTGCAAAAAAAGAGTCCAATATTTCTGTCCTTTCTTCATATCCCACAAATTTTCTTGAACACAGAGTAGTTCAAGTGTATATAATCTTTAAGTGGACTGCAAAAAAAACAAAAAAAATCCTAGGGAGAAATAAACATGATGCTGATTTTTTCAAGTTTTTGTGTTAATAAACAAAGTTTGCACAACTGAACAACATAATAAATTGGTAATAAATCAGAAGACAAGTTGTTCTTAATCCTATAATTTTGGATCAAAATTAAGTATTAATTTGGTTCTATGATGAAAAATAGTACTTAATATTTGCCATTTTATAGAGGAGTCAGTTTACTGGGTATGTCCCAGATTCCAGAGATGCCATCAAATGCCTCACATACATCAGACCATACAGTTTTAACAGCACAGGTGTGTTACATCATCAGCATTTACAGATGGGACAATTAAAGCTCCCTTGGTGGTACAAATGGTTAAAGTTCTTGTGTCTACCTGAAAGTTAGTGGGTTCAGGTCCATCCTGAACCATCCTGAGTTACCTTAGAAGTAAGGCCTGGCAATCGACTTCTGTAAAGTGAGCTACTGAAAAGGTTTCGAGGCACTCTTCTACAGTGACACAAATGTGATGCTCATGAGTGGAAATTCACTCAATAGCAACTGGCTACTGGTTTTTAAACTTCAATTCAGATATTGCAAGTGGACACCCTGGGCATGCAGCTCCAGGATGTTAGAGTCTATTAACCCATAACTATCATCTCCAAACAAACCATGGTGATGCAACAATTGAGCAGTTGACTGCTAAGTGGAAGTTTGTTCTTTGGGAGCCACCTGGCATCTTTATAAGGGAAAAGACCTGGGAATCTGGTCCTGTAATGAAGGGAGCCTAAAAAAGCTTGAGTGGCAGTTCTACTTTGTCACATTAGGTTACTTTGAGTCAAAAATGGACTTGACGGCACCTAACAACAACAAGCCATCTCATTTTAACCAGTAGAGCATCATTCTAATACTGTGAAGTCTGTCCATGTTTACTTCACTGTTTATTCATTTTATGAGCTCGGGCAGTTGCTTAGTGTCTGCAGGCTTCAGGCACCTTGAGGGTTGAATGTCTCCCTAGATCACTGATTCAATTCATGTAACATATTTGTGAGGAAGCAAAACACTGTTTCCTTCGTAACATTATTGGAATAAATTATATTTATTTTTTATCATTCTGAGAATTAAAAACCAAGGCTTAACAGATGGAGAGCCAGCAGTGACTATACAACCAACAAATACAATCAACACCCAAAATATAAATGGAGACCCGCTAGGGATTAAGCTCCACTAAGGAAATCATGTTGAGTAATTTTGGTTTTGTTCTTTCAGTTTCTATTTTAATATTTTCTACTTTATAATAATATTTTGCTTTTATCTAAAGAAAAGATGGGAAGTCTTTATACACACAATATGGAGAAATAATAAATGTTTTGTAAATTTTTATTAAAGAATGACAATGAGTTTCTCTATCTATTTTGTTTTTATGTGTGTATGATAGTGAGGAAAACCCACCTGAATAAAGGCTTGTCTTTGGATAGTTTCTGTGTATGGTGCATACTTTATCCTTTCTATTATATAGTGAAATCATATTTTTAATAATTCATATTAAATAAATGTTTAAGAAAAACTTGGAACAAATTAGTGAGGAAAGAGTACCTAGAAGGATGTATCACATATACAAGGCATTGTGCTAGAAACTTCCAATGATTTGTTTCATCTAGTACTGATAAAAGCCTTGTGAAGAGAACAGATTTGTTTCACTTTTCTTTTAAAGGAGGTAGTTGTTTCTGAAGACTAGCTCACTCTCAGTTTTGTAACCATTAAGTGACAGAAGTTAACTAAAAAACTACACACATTGATACAAAATCACTGTGACCCTATAATATTCTAGTTTTAATGAGTATACACAATTGTAAGGTATTTGTTGAAATGTACTGAAAAAATAAACTTATGCAAATTTATAAACAAAATCAGTTAAGGTGTTAGGCCCTTAAGTATTAACACTCAATTTCCATGTACTACTAATTTGTCTTTGCCAGTGTTTGATCTCATTCAGAGCCCAATATCAATTTGACACTGGGTAAGAGAAACACTTTGGTAACCAGATAGGAAAATATTACAGTAGTTCATTATGGGCTTTGGTTGGGAGAGAAGAGATAACTCATCAGGACAGGTTGCATTTACATTATATTTTATACCTTACTAAATATATGTTTAACTCTTACTAAATGAATGTTATTACATTTAGTTCCATGATGGATACAAAGATGAAATGAGGAAGGATTTTCTTTAAGAAGTTTCCAGTTTAGTAAGAGAATTACTTTCTCTTGAACAAATCATATTTCCAGGAAATCCTAGATATATCATAGATTTTTTTCTAAAACACAAGCTAATGATGCTTCACCACATAAAAAAAAAAAAAAAAGTTCCCTCCTATAATTTAGAATATAAATTCACATTCCTCAGAATAGGATGTAAGTCTCCAATTCACAAAAAAAAAAAATTCTCTCCTTTCTCAGTGGTATCATCTTCCTCACAAACCTGAAGAAAACAGTTTCCAGTGATGTCATTGTGATGCATGGTGACTATATATCTTTCAGAGCAGAACTGTGATCAATAGGATTTCCAATGGTAGGTTTTTCAGAAGTAATTTCCTAGCCTTTCTTTCAAGACACAACAGAGTTGACTTTAATTGACAAACTTGCAGTTAGCAAATGAGCACATTAAACAAGTTTATCACTGGTAGACAGAACGGTATATAAAAAATGAAATATGTAGATAAAAATATGTAGATAAAAACAGTGCCATTGATGTATTGCAGGAGGACATTAGATTACGGGACCTTAGGGGTATGACATCAACAATATCATACAAGAAGAAAACAAAAGGTCATTAAAAAGACAGGAAAGGAACAAAAGACAAAAATGGATGGCAGAAGATACTCTGAAGCTTCTCTTGAACAGTGAGTTGCTAAAGCAAATGAAAGAAATGACAAAATAAAAAAGCCGAAGAGAAGATTTCAAAGAGCAACTCTAAAAGACAAAATAAATTATTATAATGATATGTGCAGAAAGACATGGAGTTAGAAAACCAAAAAGGAAGAACACACTCAGCATTTCTCAAACTGAGACAACTGAAGAAAAAGTCAAGCATTGAGTTGCAATATTAAAAGATTCTATGGGAAGAATAATGAATGATGCAAGAAACATCAAAAGAAGATGGAAGGAATACTCAAAGTCACTGTACCAAAAAGAACCGATTGATGTTCATTCCTTTCAGGAGGTAACATATGATCAAGAATCAATGTTTTTGAAGGAAGAAGTCAAAATTGCATTGAAGGAATTTGCAAAGAACAAATCTGCAGGAATTGATGGAATACTCAATGAGATGTTTCAATAAACTGGAGGCACTGACTCATCTAATCCAAGAACTCTGGAAGATAGCTACCTGGCAACAGACTAGAAAAGATTCATACTTGAATCCATTCTAAAATAGGTGATCCAATAGAATGTAGCCTTTATCAAACACACATGTAAAATTTTGGTGAAGGCTATTCAAAAGGAGTTGTATATTGACAGGCAATTCCCAGAAATGCAAGCTGGATTCAGAAGAGGACATGGAACAAGGGGTATCATTGATGACGTCAGGTGGATCTTAGCTGAAAGTAAAAAATATCAGAAATATGTTTACTTGTGTTTTATCGACTACGCAAAAGCACTTGATTGTATACATAACAAATTATGAATAACATTGAGAAGAATAGGAATTCCAGAACACTTAATTGTGCTCATGAGGAACCTGTACATAAACCAGGAGACTGTCATTTGAACAGAACAAGGTGATACTGCATGGTTTAAAATCAGGATGGAAGTACATCAAGATTGTGTCCTTTCACCATACTTACTCAATCTGTAGAGTGAGCAAATAATCCAAGAAGCTGCACTATACGAAGAAGAATGTAGCATCAGGATTGGAGGAAGACTCATTAACAATCTGCTATATGCTTACGACACAACCTTGCTTGCTGAAAATGAAGATGACTTGAAGCACTAACTGATGAAGATCAAAGACTACAGTCTGCATTATGGTTGACATCTCAATATAAAGAAAATGAAAATCCTTACAACTAGACCAATAAGCAGCATCACGATAAATGGGGAAAGGACTGAAGTTGTTAAAGATAGCATATTACTTGGTTCCACCATCAACATCAATGGAAGCATCAGTCAAGAAATCAGAAGACATATTACACTGGGCAAATCTGCTGCAAAAGACCTGTTTAAAGTGCTGAAGAGCAGTGATGTCTCTTTGAAGACTAAGGTGAACCTAACCCAAGCCCTGGCCATTTTCAATAGCCTCATATGCATGTGAAACCTGGATGATAAATAAGGAAGACCGAAGAAGAGATGACGCTTTTGAATTGTGGTGTTAGCAAAGAATATTGAAGGTACAATGGATTGCCTGAAGAAACAACCATTCTGTCCTGAAAGAAGTGCTTCTGGAATGCTCCTTGGAAGTGAGTGTGGCCAGACTTTGTCTCACTTACTTTGGTCATGTGGTAAGAGACCATTCCCTGGAGAATGATGTCATGCTTTTTAAAGTGGAGGGTCAGCAAAAAAGAGGAAGGCCCTCAATGAGATGGACTGACACAGTGGCTGCAATGATGGGCTCAGGTATAGCAAGGATGGGGCAGTGTTTCGTTCTTTTGTACATGGGGTCACTAGGAGTCAGAGCAGACTCAATGGTTCCTAACAATAGCAACAAGATAAAGACTTTCTCACGAGAGACATTAACAAGACACCCAGGAAGTCATGTTGGAATGATCAAAAATAGCCACTTTAATAAAGCATATTTGGAGTGTATTTTGGTGAGCAGGCAGTACAACTGATGATAAAACCAGAAGGTAGCACTTTGAAGAATAAAGCGTGCCTTACCCAAACTTGGTATTTTCAAATGCCTAATATGAGTCTGAAAACTAGACAATAAATAAGGAAGACTGAAGAAGAATTGATGCCTTTGAATTAGGGTTTTGACAAAGAATGTTAAATATATCATTCAGTGCCAGAAGAATGAACAATTCCATCTTGGAAGAGGTACAGCCAGAACATTCCTTAGGTCCAAGGAAATGAAAAGAGAAATACCATCAACGAGTTGGGTTGATACAGTGGCTGCACCAATGGGCTCACAGCTATGACTGAAAGAATGAAGCAAGGCCAGGCAATATTTCATTTGGTTATAACTAAGGTCACCATGCTTTGGAATTTACTTGTATAGTGCTAAAGAACAACAAGAGCAGCACAATGCCTGGAATACTGAAGATATTTAATAAATGATCAGAGATTTAATGCATGCAATTATGAACTGTGTGGTAAAATTGTTATCAATGCAGCTGGATATGTATGTATGTAAATATATATATATGTATGTATGTAAATATATATGTATATGTGTGTGTGCATATATTTACACACAGACACATATAATTTTGCTTTGTTTTCCATGAATTAAATTCTCTCTGGCTAGTTGGGAAATCTACTCCCGTAGTGATACTGCCTCGGAAATCCAAGGAGGGGTCACTATGAGTCAGGTCTGACTTGACAGCACATAACAACCACCACCACCACAACAGTGGATATGGGTATATTACCAAGGTTCTCCTAATGTGACCTACTGGCTTGAGATCTGTACTGAGAGGAGGGCCATGAGAATAAGTTCACTTTTCATGAAATAAACATATTTTTATTGCTGTCACTGTGTCAGTGATGTCTCAAGCATTCAGGGAAGCAGATGGAAAATTTCTAATGAAGTGTCTTATGCATTTCTGTCCTGCTGAGAACCATAATAATGTAAGGGGATGGAAGCAGCTAGATTATGCTGCAGTTGGAAGGGTTTGTACTGGTCTGGCTGGGAGTGGCCATACTGATTCTCTGGCCCTGCTGGGTATTCAGCCAGCAATTTATGATCCTCTAAGGAAGTTATTTTCAACTTAAACCAGCTATAATGGATTCTATTATATGCGAGCAATAAAATATTGATATGGAAGAAATTCACAAATGAAAAAAACTATATATGTACGTATACACACACACAATGCATATTCATTTTATGCAGTTTGTCTATTCCAGGGGCTGATTCTGACTTGTCAACCTTTGTAATAACACCAAATACAGGAAAAGCCTTAGGTATCAGATTTAGCCAATTTTAATGATGTAACAGGCAAAATGGCATTTTGAAAATAATACATTTACTATTCTTTCATAATAATAAACAATACATATGGAGAGTGTGATAAGTCAATGCCTACTTTATTTCACTATTCTGGGAGTTCAAGGACCAACTCTATTTTATTCCCCACTGTAAACACAGGACTTGTATCCTCAAGGTTAAGGACGGTGCTTGATATATACTAAACCAAACCAAACTCATACAATCAAGTCAATTCTGACTCCTAGCCACTCCTAATGGGTTTCCAAGGCTGACAGTCTTTATGGAAGCACACTGCCTCATCTTTCTTTCAGAGTGTCTGAGGGGTGCAAACCATTGACTTTTTAGTTACCAGGCAAATGCCTGAGCCACTGCACCACCACAAAAAAAGGAAAACAAAAACCATCATTGAGTCAATTCCAACTCATAGCGACCCCTAATGGGTGTCTAAGACAGTAAATCTTTACAGAAATAGATTACCCTATCCTCCTTCTGCGGAGTAGCTGTTGGGTATAAACCACCAACCTTCTGCTTAGCAGTCAAATGCCTTAGGCATTGTGTCACCAGAGCTCTTTTGATACATAATACATAATTTTTAAATATGTACTACATGAGTGAAGGAGATTATGAGGTAATAGTTTCAAAATCCATGTCCAGTGGGGACATTCTGGAAGATAAGACTTAATAATAGAATATGTGTGTTACCTGTATCCCCAGTCTCAGCCCAGCAAACCTTTAGTTATTCTATGTAAACTGGCAAGCTCAAGTCTTGCATTTGATGTAAATACACAAGTTGTCAAATCAAAATATCTTCCTGGAATAGACCACCCAAATGCATATTTCAGTTGGAAGAAGTTTAGTCATAATAATAGCACTTTCCACAGACCACCTGATGCAGGGCCACGAGAAATAGACAGGCCAAGCCTACTACCATGTTCCCAAATACTACAAACTAAATAGGAGGAAATAAAGTTTAAACAAAAAGAAAATTATTTTCTAAGTTCCTCAAGTGACACACACATTTATAAAGATGACTTTTAAAAATGCTTAAACATTGTGTCAAAACTACAATCAAACGTACAGCATGTGGTCTGGGGGTTTCGCTGATTCATTGGCTTTTCCACACAGGCGACTGTTTTGATTCCTATTCAATGCACAGCACGTGCAGCCTGCTCTTGTCCATCAGTGAAGGCTGGCATGTTGCTGTGATTCTGGCAAGGTCAGCAGAGTCTAAAGACCAAGGCATACTAGGAAGAAAAGTCTGACACATTCTTCTGAAAATTGGCCAATGCAAATTGTGTTGATCACATCATAATGGTCTGATGGTGCAGGACTGAGCAGCACTGCGTTCTGTACTATTTGGGGCTGACAATGGACCAGGAGAAAATGGGGCAGCAGTGAACAACAATGTGTTTATTTAGGAAATCACTAAGTGATAACTTTATGAACTGTTTGTATCATCATTTCTATTGTTTTCATCATCATCATTGATGATGCCTATTGGTATGGATTCCAGAAAGTTGTTTATGTGCATTTCATTGAGTATGCAAAGACATGCAACTGTGTGGGTCATAACAAATTATGAATAACATTGTGAAGAATGGGACTTCCAGAACACTTAACTGTGCTCATGAAGAATCTTTGTGTAGATCCCAAGGATCTTGTCTAAAAGGACAAGGGGATATTATCTGTTTAAAATCAGGAAAGGTGTGCATCAGGGTTGTACCCTATCACATTTACTCAATCTGCATGCTAAACAGATGATCTGAGAGGCTGGACTATCTGAAAAACAACTCAGTATGAGGATTGGAGGGAGACTCATTAACAACCCATAACGTGCAGATGGTGCAAACTTGCTTGCTGAAAATGAAGAAGATTTGAAGCAGTTCCTGATGAATATCAAAGATTACACATTCGGTATGGATAACAACTCAACAGAAAGAAAATAAAAATCCTCACAACTGGACCCATAAACAACATCAAGATAAACAGAGAAAAGTTTGTAGTCATCAAGGACTTCATTTTACTTAGATCCATTATCAATGTCCATGGAAGCAGCAGTCAGAAAATCAAATGATGTGTTGTATTGGGCAAATATCCTGCAACAGACCTTCTTGAAGTATTAAAGAGCAAAGATGTCACTTTGAAAACTAAGCGACACCTGACCCAAGACATTATATTTTAAATAGCTAATTTGCATATGAAAGTTGGACAATGAATAAGGAAGACTGAGTTAAGAATGGATGCACTTGAATTTTGGTATTGGTGGAAAATATGGAATATAACATGCTGCCAGAACAAACACATTTGTCATGGAAGAAGTACAGCCAGAAATTCTCCTCAGAGGGGAGAATGGCCACACTTGGGCCCTTGTGCTTTGGTCATCTTCTGGAAGGTCCAGTGCCTGGAAAAGGATATCATGCTTGGTAAAGTAGAGGTCAGCAAAAAAGGTGAAGGCTCTCCACAAGATGGATTGACACAGTAGGTGAAACACTGGACTCGAGAATAGCAACCAATGTGAGGATGGCATAAGACCAGGCAGTATTGCTTTCTGTTCTACTTGTGGTCACTTTGAGTTGAAACTGATTCAGTGGCACCTAACAACATAATAGTTCAATGTAACCCAAATACTAAGTTTCTAGATTTTTTTAAGTAAATTGTTATATGTATTATAATGTGCTGTCAAGTCAGACCCAACTCACAGAGACCCCTCCTTGGGTTTCCGAGGTGGTATCACTACGGAAGTAGATTGCCCAATCTTCCTTCTGATGAGTGGCTGGTGAGTTTGAAATGCTAGCCTTCTGGTTAGCAGTCAAATGCCTTAGGCACTATGATAACCAGAGCTCCAAATAATCTGTAATTGACCAAATCAAAGATTTTAAGACCATAATTTAAACAATTTTCTTATATACAAAAGTATGGTGCTTCAATCAACTCTCCCCATCCATAATGTACCATTATATACTATTTAATAAACACATAATTATAGGAAAGATGAACTGAAATAAATAGAATATCCTTTTCACTCCATTTCCAGAAAATGAAGTAACATTTCAAATTGGAGAAACATATGTTGTTAATGGCTTCCACTGATTGTTTCATTCTGTTCTGGAAATCCAGGTCACCTAACCACCCCTTCTGTGCTGTAAAGTGAGGCATTATCTGATTCATGAATTCTTGAATTGAAATGGAGACCAACTTTACCATTATTATACCCCTGGGTATGTGCACAGATTATCTCTTCTTAGCCAACATTACTTAACTTCCTTACACTGTTCCAATGCTAATAACTGTGGCTATTTTTTCTTAACACAACTTGTCAATAATTCTAACAAGATACACTGTAGATCTTTCATTATAGTCTCATTTCTCATATTCTCATATACCAGAAGGAAATGACCCTGATATTTAGCATAAATATCCATTAGAAAACTACATATGTGTGTATGTATATATACATGTTGTTGTTGTTGTTTGCCATCGAGTCGGCCCCGACTCATAGTGACCCCTCCTTGGGTTTCCGTGGCAGTATCACTACGGAAGTAGGATTGCCCAACCTTCCTTCTGAGGAGTGGCTGGTGGGTTTGAACCGCCAGCCTTCTGGTTAGTAGGCAAGTGCCTTAGCCACTATGCTACCAGAGCTCCCATATATATACATGTCAAAACTATAAATTATATATATATGTGTGTGTGTGTGTGTGTGTGTGTATGCATGTATGTATGTTGTTGTTAGGTGATCTCAAGCTGGCTCCAACACATAGTGACCCTATGTACAACAGACTGAAATGATGCCCAGTCCATATATGTAGATAGACATAGATAGATAGACAGATGGATAAATCTATGTATGTATCTATCATTTGCTACAGACTTGCTTGGGTTTTTCCTTGCAAATTAAGCTTACAGGTTTACAATATCACCTGCCTTTTCTTTGTTGGTTTCTAAGGACATGACAAATCTCAAAAAAATTGTCATTAAGAGAAATGGCTATGCACCTACAGTAATTCAATTAAGGTAGGATTCCTTTAAGAAACACTTTATTTTTAATTAAAAATAATAATTTTAATAGATTATGGCACAATGATGATTTAGGAAAGCAAAATAAATTCAGAATAGGCAAAAATACACAAAGAAAATTAAGTATTTCAAGATGATAGAGAAGCTATCTTTAATCCATTTCTTACAAATTGCTAGTTGAATAAAGAAGGTAATGGGAACACTGTTAGATAGGTAGAGATAAGTATTGATTTGGGTGAAGAGAAGGACAATGTACCAAATGTGAGTTATTACCATGGTGGCTTTGAGGAAAGAGTAAGACATAGAAATGTACATGGGAGGTACAGACAACAAAGATGAACCCTTTTGCACAAACAGTTCTGTGTCGTCAGTGAAGGCAAACATAGGTATACAAGTGGATAGATGGATGGACAGGCTGAACTGTTGTTAGGTGTGTCTATGCAGCAGGGAGTGTACTCAAAACCATATATGGGGTTGGCAGACAATAGTTCTACAAGTGTATTTGTATGTTCTGTTGTAATTCCCAGATGTATAGTAAAGCTGAAAAGGGACAAGGTTGTAGTCATTTCTTGGCCACAGTCAGTTACCCAGAGGGAGTGAGTAGTTGAATCTGTGGACTTTGGATTGTAGTTGCAGGGGACATCAAGCTCAATTGGCATAACATACTATACAAAACATTGTTCTACCTCCTACTTTGGCAAGTAGCAACTGGCATCTTAAAAGCTTTCAAGCAGACATCTAGATGCAATGATGGGTCTCTCCTTGTCCAGAGCAAAGAAGAATGAAGAAAATCAAAGATTCATGGAAACAATCAGTCCAAGTGACTGTTAACACCATGCAATCCACATCCTGTACAACTATGAGACCAGAAGAATTAGATGGTGCCCGGCTACCACTGTCAACCACTCGGAGGGGCATGTATGTAGGAGATCCTGGATAGAGAGGGAGAACAATGTGGAATAAAACTCAAAATAATTTGGAAAAAAAAAAAAAGAGAGAGAGAAAAGGGGGACCAGGTTTGCTCGTCTGACAGAGCCTGGTGGAACCACTGAGACTATGACACCTAGCTGCCTCTCAGGTCTCGACTGAACCCACACCTGTGGTTTCCAGCCAAACAAAAGGCAGGCATATAAGTTGAACATTTACCCATGGTAGATATACTCCTTGGAGAGAACAATCATGGGAGAAAGAATGGCTGTTTATGCACAGGGAGACAGATCAGGAGGCAGGAGTGTGTGGAGGGATGGACATGGGGAAGAGGTAATGATTGGGAGGAAGTAGGAGGAGAGCTGTTGCATTAGGATAAATTGTAGTAATTGTCATGAGACAGAGTGTATGTGAACTGCTGGATGGGAAGTGAATTTGCTTTGTAAATTTCACCCAAATCACAATTAAAAAAAAAAAAAAGAAGTAGTACTAATGGGGTTATGCATATGTTGTATTGTTGTTGTCGTTGTTATGTGCTGCCAAGTTGACCCCGACTCATAGCGACCCCTCCTTGGGTTTTCAAGGCAGTATCACATCTGACGTAGATTGCCCACCCTTCCTTCCAAAGAGTGGCTGGTGGGTTTGAACTGCCAACCTTCTGGTTAGCAATCAAGTGTCTTAGACACTATGCTACCAGAGCTCCTTTATGTTCTATGGAGACAAACAATGAATAACTTGTGTGGAAAATGACCCAAAGATAAGTATTTCAGAAGAAAGTTACCACAATACAGATTTTTTTGTTTCCTATAAAAATACTGATGATGAATGATGAAGAAAACATCAAAAGAAGATAGAAGGAATATACAGAGTCACTGTATCTAAAATAATTGCTTGGGGTTCATCCATTACAGGAGGTAGCATATGATCAAGAAGCAATGGAAGGGAGAAATCAAAGTTGCACTGAAGGAATTGGAGAAAGCTGCACTGGAGGCACACACTCGTCTATGCTAAGAAATCTGAAAAACAGCTACTGGGCCAACTGATTGGAAGAGATCCATATTTGTACCTGTTCCAAAGAAAGGTGATCCCATAGAATGTGGAAATTATCAAACAATATCATTAATATCACATGCAAGTAAAATCTCACTGAAGATATTTCAAAAACATTTGCAGCACTATATTGACAGAGAACTTCCAGAAATGCAAGCTGGATTCAGAAGAGGATATGGAGGGAGGGATATCATTGCTGATATCAGGTGGATCTTGGCTGAAAACAAAAATATCAGAAAGATGTTTACTTGTGTCTTATTAACTATGCAAAAACATTCCACTGTGTGGACCATCACAAATTATGGATAACTTTGAGAAGAACGGGAATTTTAGAACACTTGATTGTGCTCATGAGGAACCTCTACATAGACCAGGAGGCTGTATAGTTCAAAAAGAATAAGGGGACATTGCATGGTTTAAAATCAGGAAGGGAGTGTGTCAGCATTGTATGCTTTCACCATATTTATTTAATCTATATTCTGAGGAGCTGGATTATATGAAGAAGAACAGGGTATCAGTATTGGAGAAAGGCTTATTAACAACCTGTGATATGCAGATGACACAACTTGCTTACTGAAAGTGAGGATGACTTGAAGCACTTACTGATGGAGACTAAAGTCTACAGTATGCAATATGGATTGCACCTCAACATAAAGAAAACCAAAATCCTCAATACTGGACCAATAAGCAACATCACGATAAATGGAGAAAACACTGAAGTGGTCAAAGATTCTATATTACTTGGTTCTACAATCAATCAATGGAAGCAGAAGTCAATATGCAAGATGACATACTGCACTGGGCAAATCTGATGTAAATGACCTCTTTCAAGTGCTGAAGACCAAAGATGTGTCTTTGAAGACTAAGGTGAACCTAACCCAAACCATGGTATTTTCAATTGCCTCTTATGCATGTCAGAACTGGAGAATAAATAAGGAAGACCCAAGAAGAATTACTGCTTTTGAGTTGTGGTGTTGGAGAAGAACACTGAAAGTATCACAGACTGCCAGAAGAACTAGCATCTTTCCTGAAAGAAGTACAGCCCAAATGCTCCTTGGAAGAGAATGGCCAGACTTCATCTCACCTACTTTGGTCATGTTGTCAGAAGGTACCATTCCCTGGACAAGGATATCAAGTATGGTAAAGTGGAGGGTCAATGAAAAATTGGAAGCCCCTCACTGAGATGGATTAACATAGTGGCTGAAGCGATGGACTCAGGTATAGCAAGTACTGTGTGGCTGGCACAGGACCAGGCAATGTTTCGTTCTGTTGTACACTGAGTCATTATTAGTTGGAGCCAACTCAATGGTGTGTAAAATAACAATATAAAGAATATATTGTCTTGCATTACATAACTCTTTGTAATCCCTATAGTTCCCTGCTCCAAGTCTGAAAAATATTAATTCTTGATTACTATATGTGACTTGTTCCAAGAAGTAGAATTCTTAAAAATAAAAAAGTATTATATAAATTAGAAAAATATTAATAGTAAAATTGTATTTATTCTACAGAGAAATTGTCTTATGATCTAAAAGAGAAAGTTACTGCATCAATAATTTATGGTTGGAGTAATTAATGTTCTTATGAATTTTAGGTGACTTTGCATTTCAGAGTAAATGGAATATGAGATACTCTTCCTTGTATTTTTATGAATGGTCCCTTGGTTACAATGAAATCTGACACTGTTTAGTTCATCGAAATTAAACTGACTTTAAAATTTAGTCATTTGATTCCAATTTTCTTATGTACATAAATAACTTTAATTTCATTTTTTGAATAAAGATGAGTTTTATTCATGCTCTATGAAAAGGGCTTAATAAAATGGAGTAAATGATAGTTACACAGGGAAACATTTCAATTCCTTGAGAAATAAGTGGTATATATTGGAATAATTTCTCTATATAATAAATTAAATTATAAAATAAAGTGTTCACATTGTTACCATGTCAATCTATTTAAAGACTTTTACTTTAGAAAAGTTTATAAAATGCCAAGCTGAAAAGCAAATATAAGTTTCACTGGAAATATAAATAGATTTCAAATGTATTTCTTGACATTATAAAAAGCATATGAACATTTATTAACAGACACATATATAAAATTGCTATTAATTCCATTGTCATGATGTTGACATCTTGATAGTGACAAGTCAAAAAAGTTAAAAAGCACATGCTTATATATAGTCCTCGTATGTGAATTAACTACTTCCTTCTCAGCATAGATCACAGAGTGGTTTAATTATATTCAGCCTTTCCTTCACTGAAAAAATAACATGCTTCATTTCTTATATTTCTGGAACTTTAATCACTCTTTGAAAATGGAAGAAGTGGGTAGTAAATCTAAATAGATTTTATTTCCCAAGTGTCTAAATGTCACCAAAAGTTTTGAGGACTGCTACCTCATTTTCTACAAAAGTAGGACTAGTGGTTAAATTTTTAAAATGACATAATGTGGAATAAATAATCCATGAAATCAACAAGACTTTGTGGTAAAATATAAAGAGATTTAAATGCATTTCTCAACATTATAAAATGCATTAAAAAAAAAAAAAAAGCATTGAGTTGATTCCAACTCATCATGACCCCCATTGGGTTTTCAAGGCTATAAATCTTTATGGAAGTAGGTCGTGCCTTCTTTTCTTCCACAGAGCAGCTGATGGGTTTGAATCACTGACCTTCTGGTTAGCAGCCAGATTCCTTATCCACTGTGCCACAAGAGCTCCTTATAAAAATATATGGATATTTATTAAAAGAGGCATATTTAAAATTGCTGTTCAATTCCATTGTCATATGATATTGACATTTCAGTCCTTATAACTCAAAACATAATAATGAATACATTCAGTCTTATGTAAATTTATTAAAAACCAACGCATGCGGGTTAATTCAAGTAGTAAGTCAGAAAGTTGAAGAAAGATGGAGACAAAATAATATTACTACAAGAGATGAGAATAAACCAAAACCAAACTCACTGCCATCAAGTTGGATCTGACTCATAGCGATCCCTCCTTGGGTTTTCAAGGCAGTACACTAGGGAAGTAGATTGCCCAATCTTCATCCTGAGGAGTGGCTGGTGGGTTTGAACTGCCAGTCTTCTGGTTAGCAGTCAAATGCCTTAGGAACTATGCTGCCAGAGCTCCCAAGAGAGGAGAATAGTGTAGCTCACATTTTACATTTCAAATTTTTTCCTGAATTCAAATTGTAGACATTGCCACTGATATGAAGAGTAGGCTGTTACTTGTATTTTCTATTAGTTAGGTTGATTCTTCTCTGGAAATTTAGCTCTATCATTTATCCAAGCCTCTCTCTATTTCTTCCACCAGCACTGTTTCTTAAACAATCTATTTTTATTTAATTGGAATTTACTTAACTATCACTGTGTTAAGATATGTATATAAGATGAAATATCAGATAATAAGATCTACAAAATTATTTGTACAAAGAGAATAATTAAATGAATTTCAATTACTTTTTTCATGAAATGTCTCCATTTTTTTTCAATATTTATTTTTTTTTACAAAAATAATGTGCACTGCTACATTTGTTTATCAACTGCTCCCTCCCCTGTGGGAGGTATTTTCATAAACACTATGCTAGGATTTTTTGTTTGTTTGTTTTCTATGAAAAAATATAATAATATTAATATAGTATTGCTTATGATAAAATCTCCCAGGTGGAGGTAGAAGTTGGCAAAAAAAATGTAGATGATAGGATAATACCCATACACCTACAAGGAAGACCAGTTAATACTACTATTATTCAAATTTATGCACCAACCACCAAAGCCAAAGAAAAGGAAATTGAAGATTTTTACCAAATTTTGCAGTCTAGAATTGACTAAACATGCAATCAAGAAGTGATGATTATTACTGATGATTAGAATGAAAAAGTTAGAAACAAAGAAAAATCACCAGTAATTAGAAAATATTGCCTTGGTAATAGAATTGATGCCAGAGAATATATGATAGAATTTTGCAAGACCAACATCTTATTCATTGCTAATACCTTTTTTTCTACAACATAAATGGTGGTTATACATGTGGACTTTGCCAGAAGGAATACACAGGAGTCAGATCTATTATATCTGTGGAAAGAGATGATGTAGAAGCTCAGTATCTTAGCCAAAGCAAGGCCAAGTGATGATTGTGGAAAACACCATCAACCGTTCATATGCAAGTTCAAAGTGAAGCAGAAGACAATTAAAACAAGTCCACAAGAGCCAAAATATGAACTTGATTGTATCCTACATGAACTTACAGATTATCTGAAGAAAATATTTGACATTTTGAATATCAATGAACAAAATCCAGACAAATTATGGGATGATATCAAGAACATCATCAATGAAGAAGGCAAAAGGTCATTAAAAAACAGGAAATGAAGAAAAGACAAAAATGGATGTCAGAAGAGGCTCTGAAACCTGCTCTTGAGTGGAAAGTAGGTAAAGCAAATGGGAGAAATGAAAAGATAAAAGAGCTGAACAGAAGATTTCAAAGAGCAGTTCAAGAAGACAAAGTCAATTATTATAATAAAACATTCAAAGACCTGGAGTTAGAAAACAAAAAGAGTAGAACACACTGGGATTTCCTCAAACTGAAAAAAAAAAAAAATGAGGAAAAATTCAAACTGCTAGTTGCAATATTGGAAGATTCTATGGGTAAAATATTGAATGAAGAAGGAACTTCAAAAGAAGATGGAAGGAATACACAGAGTCACTGCACCAAAAAAGAATTGATGGTCAATGCTCATATATTTCAGGAGTAGGCATAAGATCATGAACCAATAGTACTGAAGGAAAAAGTCAAAGCTGCACTGAGGGAATTGATGAAAAACAAGGCTCCAAAAATTGACAGAATACCCATTGATAAGTTTCAACAAACAGATGCCATACTGGAGACACTTATCTATGTCAAGGAATTTGCCAGACAGCTCACTCTCCAATTGACTGGAATAGATCCATATTTCTACCCATTCAAAAGAAAGGTGAACCAACAGAATGTGAAAATTACTGAACATAATTAATATCAAACACAACTAAAATTTTGCTGAAAATAAATCCAAAATATTTAATCAGTATATTGACAGGGAACTTCCAGAAATGCAAGCTGGATTCAGAAGCAGATGTGGAATGAGGGATGTCATTGCAGATGTCAGCAATGATCTTGGCTGAAACAGCAGAAAGATATTTACTTGTGTTTTATTTACTATGCAAAGACATTCAATTGTGTGGCTCTTAACAAATTATGGATAACCTTTAGAAGAATGGGGATTACAGAACACTGAATTGTGCTCATGAGGAACCTGTATAGTGCAGGAGGCTGTCATCTGAACAGAATGACAGCATGGTTTAAAATCAGGAAGGGAATGTTCCCAAGTTGTATCCTTTCACCATATTTATTCAATTTGTAAGCTGAGCAAATAATCCAAGAACCTGGACTATATAAAGAAGAACATGGCATCAGGATTGAAGGATGACTCATTAATAACCTGTTATATGCAGACATCACAACCTTGTTTGTGAAAGTGAAGATGGCTTGAAGCCCGTACTGATGAAGTTTAAACATCACAGTCTGCTGTATGGATTACATCTCTACATAAAGAAAATGAAAATCCTCACAAGTAGACTAATAATCAGCATCATGATAAATGGAGAGAAGATTGATGTTGTCAAAGATTTCATATTACTTTGTTCCACAATCAACACCAATGGAAGCAACAGTCAAGAAGTCAGACACTGCATTGTACTGTACTGGGAAATCTCCTGCAAAAGACCTCTTTAAGGTGCTGAAGAGCATAGATGTCTCTTTGAGGACTAAGATGAACTTAACCCAAAACATGGTGTTTCCTATTACCTCATATTGATATAGAAGGCTGGACAATGAATAAGGAGAAGAGTTGATGCTTTGGAGTTGTGATGTTGGTGATACATATTGAAAGTACCATGGACTGCCAAGGGAATGAACAAACCTGTCCTGGAGGAAGTGAAGGTGGAATGTCCCTTGGAAGCAAGAATGGCCAGACTTTTTCTCACTTATTTTGGTCACATTGTCATAAGGGACTATTCCATGGAGGCTATCATGCTTGACAAAATGGAGGGTAAGTGAAAAAGGGGAAGGACCTTGATGACACAGATTGACACAGTGGCTCCAACAACGGGGCTAGGTATAGGATTGTGAGGCTGGCACAGGACTGGGCAAAGTTGAATTCCATTGCACATAGGATCACTATGAACTAGGGCCAAGTGGATGGCACCTAACAACAATAACAACAGTAACAACAGCTCTATCATCTCTATAGACTTACCTTCATTTACAATAGATATATATTGGGCCAAAAATAGAACTTAGATGAGATGATATTGATAGTTCTACATAATCTACCAGAACTATTACATCAAATTTAATACCTGTAATATTAGCTGTGATTCAGCAAGCTCACATCAACAAATTAAACTTTTACAAGTAGCAAAGAGAAGAATTTCTACAGTGAAATGTGCATTTTGACAGATTTATGCAAACTTATTTGTTTTCTCGTAAGTCATGAACTCCTGGTACTGAAAAGTATACTGGACACTTTCTACATAAAAGCTTTCAAGTTTAATTGATCATAAAGCATAGTAAGCCTTAGATGGAAAAGACACACAGACACAATCTCAAAACAAAAATTCCATTATATAGTGTGCACTGCAGTGGCATTTCCAATTTATTTGCCCCTTCTATTGAAAGTGTATTGTTGGCACAACAAAGTAAATATCCGAGAGAAATAAAAGCTATAACATGAACAGATATATGCACACCCATGTTTCTAGCAGCAGTAATCACAATACCAAAAAGATGGAGACAACCTTAATATCCATCGCCCCAGGAATGGATCAACAAACTATTATGCATACACATAATGCAATACTATGCAATTTTAAGGAACAATGACAAATCTATGAAATATCTCATAATATGGATGAAGCGAGAGCCCATAATACTGAGTGAAGTTAGTCAACCATAAAAACACAAATATTGTATGAGATCACGATTGCAAAAAGTCAATAAAATACTTTCACACACAAAAAAAGAAAGGAAGATTCTTTGATGGTTACAGGGGTGAGTGGGGAAGGAGAGAAAACCACTAACCACAGGGTAGACATATATTAATTGGAGTTGGGAGGGAGGAAAAAAAAACATATCATTAGCAAGTCATTACATTGATTTTATAGTCTTAATGAACAACCAACCATCTGAAAATATCTCAACAAATTCATCTACCAATTATGCTTGAATCTACGGTATATGACTCCATTGTGACACTTGAAGATTATGTTGCCAAAATATTATTAGAGGCAAAAAAAAACAACTCACTGCCAAGTCGGATCCGACTCATAGTGACCCCTCCTTGAGTTTCTGAGGCAGTATCACTATGGAAGTAAATTGCCCAGTCTTCCTTCCCAGGAGTGGCCAGTGGGTTTGAACCACCAGCCTTCTGGTTAGCAGTCAAATGCCTTAGGCACTATGCCACCAGAGCTCCCATGAGAGGCAAAACGTGTATAGTAAAACCTACAAAAGCTGGAATATGTTTAAATCACGAACATGTCAGAGAAGGGAAACAATTTTTTTCTTTTAGGTTTTCCACTAAAACCATCGATAGAAAAGTGGTAAAACTACACTCTGTCAGAGACAGAAACCCTATGAGACTAGGAGAAAACAAGGCACTACCACCAAGTTCCACTATTCACAGGTTTCACTGTCTCTTTTCCCAAACTGAGCTATCCACATTGCTTGCCTATCTTCCTCTGAATATTTGAAATGAGTTAAAGACTTGACACACTATTCAGCCTAGAATAATTAATGTAAGTTTTCTGAAGTATTTCTACCATCTACTGAAAGGAAGAGTACTGAACATCACCTATGTCATTGTATTTACTGAAGGTTGCTGTTTATTGCTCTAAGTCCAGATACCTCTTTGTTTCTCTATTTCCTGTTCCTCATTCATTATACACTATTAGTTATAAAAGACAGCAAGCTCTGGTGGCAGAGTGGGTAAGGCATTTGTTAACCAGGTCGGTCGATCAACCCCACCAGCTGTGGGAGGAAGGTGAGACAATCTACTTCCATAAATATTTACAGCCTTGGAAATCCAATGTGGTCACTGAGTCAGAATCAACTCAATGGCAGTGGGTTTGGTTTGGACATCAGTAAAAAGTGATTTTGTAAAAACAATAAAAAATGAGTAAAATTTCTATGTGCACATTTTGCAATTTAATAACTTAGGTACTAAAAGTACTAAAAGATATTAATTCTACAAGTATTTATAGAGAACATAAAACAGAGTTATGACACAGAATTGCTGTTGTTGTTATGTGCCGTCGAGTTGGCCCTGACTCACAGCGACCCCTCCTTGGGTTTCCGAGGCAGTATCACTACGGAAGTAGGATTGCCCAACCTTCCTTCCGAGGAGTGGCTGGTGGGTTTGAACCGCCAGCCTTCTGGTTAGCAGTCAAGTGCTTTAGCCACTATGCTACCAGAGCTCCTGACACAGAATTAGGTGACAGTAAAATTAGTATTACAAAATACGATCTAAATATACCTGGGCTTTGTTTCTTTGTTATAGATCATTCAGATTTCCTAATACTGAAAACTACAACCTCTACTTTAGGCTTTTCTGTTCTACTCTGAATTAATACCCAAGCTCTGGTAACACAGTGCGTAAGGCATCTGACTGCTCTCCAGAAGGCTGGTGGTTAAAACATATCACCTACTCTTCAGAAGCACTACTGGGCAGTCTACTTCTGTAAATATTTACCTTCTAAGAAACCCAGTGGGGGTCACTATGAGACAGAATCTACCCCATGGCAGTGGGTTTGGTTTGCTTATTTGCTCTTGTTTTTAAATGCTAATAGTTTGTATGGAATGAAGAAATAAAAATCCTTTATTCATAAGTACACTGATTATTGGTTTTAAAACATATCACTAATTTTCATTAACATTGCTATGATAATTCACATCTAAATTTCTTTTTTCAAAAAGTTCCCTTTTCAATATCTTTAAATTCTATGGATTTTTTTTTTAAGATTTCTCTAGGAAATGTGCTGTGAATGTAAATATAAAGACCAGATTATCTCACTCATTATGTTCACAAAGCCAAAGGAAACTTTTTCTGACTTGACAGGCGGTTAGAGTTATCATGTAGTTGATAGTTTACAAAATGAACATGAAAATGGAGACAAAAATCCCAACTGATTTATTTTGCATTTTCACTAGCTTAAGAGGCGACAGGATCATCACCATGTAAATTAGAGTGCCACCACCACTGTGTGTCTGCGTACTGTGTTTTTCCATGACTCTGTAAAATGAGCTCAGGAATGGCGTGTCTGTGTGTGTGTGTGAGTTCCAAAGGTATTAAATATAAATAGTAAGCAATCAAATAAAAGTCGTTTAATCTTGATCAAATATAAAGAAAGAAAGAAACTTCAGGTTCAAAATATCAGGAAATATTTTTATTATATCAATTTTGAGTTTAGGGAGCTACAAGTTACAAATCAAATGAGAAATATGAAGATTAAAAAAAACCAAAAAACTTAAATAACTATTAAATCCAGAATTGCAAGGATCTAGATTGCTAAACTTAAATTAGTATGACTACTATTCAATCATGGGAAATTTATGTGGTGCTTACTACATACATAGCATCAAATCAATAACAATTATGAATAAAACTATTATACTATATGCAGTGAATAAGATTCTCCACATCTAGAGGAATAGAAATAATCAATGTAAAATCTTAATGGAGCTGAAGACAAACTCTTGTTATGTGGCCAATACGTAGACTAAAATCCTTCATCATAGGTCTCAAAAATATTTGTTGAATGGAAGAATAAATGCAGTCCCCTGATACGTCGGTTCATCATTGAAAAACAATGTTATTGGTAGCCTGACAATCAGCATTGTGGATACGCAAGGTGAAAAGACCATCCTGAAACTGCTAATTACTAGAACCAATAATTTTGTGCTACAAAATTAAGCAATTTCAACATAAAAATAAATATGGCTTATGTGTTGGATTGGGTTCTCTAGAGAAACACAAAAACCAGCAAAGTGTATATATATATTTATAGAGAGAGAAAGAGAGAGAGAGAGAGATTCATCTTAGGTAAATGGCTCACAAGCGTGTAGAAGCCGACAAGTTCAAGCTGAAAAGCTTGTCTCTGGAGGGGGATGGGGCCCGGAGCCGCCTGGCTTTCGCACGCAT
>NW_006921977.1:899200-910292 GCF_000298275.1 Orycteropus afer afer | reverse complement strand
TGTTCCCAACAAAGGATGAATCCGAAACCTCCAGGGTGAGCGGCGAGCCGCTCACTCAAGGAAGTATATAGTCCGGAATGCCGTTCTTCCAGCTTGTCCTTGGAATAGCATTGCAGGTAGGCCACACCCCTGGGGAAACTCCCCTTGGGCAGACCGGCTGCTCAGAACACTCAGTCATCTGATCCCATCATGGGAACCACCACTCACAACTGGAGTCCAGCCAAGTTGACACATCTTCAACTATCACAGCTTAAATTTTGACTTACCATGGTAAAAAGTATGTAGCAGTAACAAAACATAGGCTTTTAATAAATTATATAATTCAAAAATCATGGAAAATTCACACTCTTGGGTAGAAGATGCTGGAAATCTCCATCTTAAATGTGAAATTATTTGGACATGTAAGTAGTCACTTTGAGGAATGGCATGCACCTGACCCAAGTCATGGTATTTTCAATCACCTAATATTCATGTTAAAGCTGTTCAATGAATAAGGAAGTCTGAAGAATTGATGTACTGGAATTATGGTCTTGGTAACAAATGTTGAATATACCATAGAATAAGGAGCTCTGGTGGCATAGTGCCAAGGCATTTGACTGCTAAGCAGAAGTTTGGTGGTTCTAACCCACCAGCCACCCCATGGAGGGAAGACTGGGCAATCTACTTCCATAAAGATTTACCACTCCGAAAACCCAAAGGCATCGCTACGAGTTTGAATCGACTCAGTGGCAGTGAGTTTAGGTTTTTTTCCTTTTGTTTGGTTTGGCCAGAAGAATGAACAAAGCCATCCTGGAAAATATAAAGCCAGGATGCTGCTTAGAAGAGAGGAGAGTGAGATTTCATCTCATGTAGTTTGGACAAGTTATCAGAAAAGCTCAGTCCTTGGAGAAGGATCACATGCTCAATGGAGTTTAAGGTAAACAAAAAAGACCATGACCCTGAATGAGATGGATTGGCACATGGCTGCAACAATGGGATCAATATAGCAACAACCGTGAGCATGACACAACTGGGCAGTGTTTCCTTCTGTTGTACATAGGCTCACTAGGAGTGGGGACCTTCCTGATGGCAACTAACAATAGTGAGAACAAGCGTGACAAGTATTCTTATGATCAAATACTACCTTACATGGCAAAACCTGACGGCACAAGGTGCTGCTGGGAGACCTTTATGTGAAAAAGCAAGTCATGTCATAAAAAGGACAGTCACCTCCTCTGAAAGTGCCATTCTTCAGAAAATACCAAATAGGATAAAAACAGAACTAAGCCACATGCATTTGCTGCCTACCAAGATTTACTGGGTCTAGTAGTTATCGACTGTTCTGGAAAGAAGCCTCCCAGGAAAACACTAGTTATGTCCCTGACAGTGCAAGAGATACGAGAAATAATAAGTTTGCCAAAGAAAGGAGCCAGCAGTTGATGAACCAGCTGATTAATGTGGAAAAATATTCAGATAAAATGGAACAAATACACAGTCAGTGCCAAAAAGCAACTGAAGGTTTCTTTTACAGTTTAACATCAGAATGGTGCTAATGCAAGCATCTATCTTTTGCAAATCAGAGTGTTAAAAATTAAAAGACTATTTAAAAGTATTTGAGGCTCTGTCTTTAAGAGGCAGGGGGAAAAAAAAAAAGAACAAACATAAGAAATAGTGAAAAGAGCAACCCCTGGAGGAGGCCACAGTGCTTGGTGAAGTAGATGGGCAGTGCGAAAGAGAAAACTCCTCAATGTGGACTGACAGTGGCTGCAAAGTGCTGCTCAAAAATATATTTTCATGATGAGGAGGATGGTGGAAGCCAGGCAGTGTTTTATTCTGTTGTGCATGGGGATACTGAGTCAGAACCGACTCAATACACCTAATAGCAGCGATATCTCTGAACTACATTTAACTTGTGTGATGATGGTTCTAAATATGAATTATAATTATTAGTTATGTCATGCTCCATCAAGGCAGATTGCAATAAAGTCTCTAGATGACTGTAACATTCCTAGAACCAACTCAGTATTATTATTTGTTTTTGAAGGTTTATAGGGTAATCAAGAATGAATGACAGAGACATCTATGCTGTGTTCTTGAAATGACGACTAGTGTCAGGATTTGGACAGACATTCAATAGGCTGTTCTTTAGGAGCCAATAATAACAGGATTCAGAATAAGTCACCTATAATTTTTTTTTAATCTCTTTTTAGATTTGTTTTTTAAATATTATTTTCTATATATAATTCTGGGAGCTCTGGTGGCGTAGTGCCTAAGGCATGTGACTGCTAACCAGAAGGCTGGTGGGTCAAACCCACCAACCACTCCTCAGAAGAAAGGCTGGGCAATCTATTACCATAGTAATACTGCCTTAGAAACCCAAGGAGGGGTCACTATGAATAGGATCCAACTAGAAGGCAGTGAGTGAGTGAGTATATATTTTTCTACACTTTCATAGTATTTTCTGTCTTCCTCATACTTTAGTTATTTGAATGTTCATTTCTCTATTTCTAGTACACAAATTCTCTTTAAACAAGGAATTCTGTTGATTTTGATGTTTGGAGTGGTTCTTAGTGAGGCCTAGAAACTCAGTAGTGCACACACACACACACACTCACATACACACTTATGTATCTTTACTACTTGAATTATATGCCTAAAGTAGGAAGGACAGGTACATCTCCATCTATCAAAGTTCAAAATGGGTGTTCTTATGTGCTTAAAGGAAAGAAAACAATATTAGGAAATGGAAAAAAAACTTAAGTCAAATCATTGCTCTTTCTCTACTTCATCACTGTACACCTCAACTTCCACATGTACTGCAAGAGTGATTTAGATAAAAAAACGATATATATATAAAATCCTTCCAATTTCAATTGCACTATCTATTTCTCTCCAGGACATAAAATCTAGAAAAAAAGAGCTTCTAATTGGAGACTTTAAAATTGCATGTTAAAACATACACTTAATACAAAATAATTAACAGATTTCCTATAGTCCTCACATATATTTTACAAATTCTACATTTATCTAAACAAATAGAAATGGATCACAAAATCTCAAAGACCAGCACTCTTATCCATGAGTGATGATTAAGAACCAAACTCAATGTCCTCTAGTCGGTTCTGATTTATAAGGACCCTCCTTGAGTTTCCGAGGTGTTATCTCTCTGGAAATAGATTGTCCAGTCTTCCTTACAAGGAGTGGCTGGTAGTTAGCAGTCAAATGCCTTAGGCATTATACCACCAGAGCTCCTGATGATTAAGAGAGCCACAATATAAAAAGGAATAAGAGTTTTAGAACTTAAATTCATGTTAATCTAAAATTAGGAAATTTTATGAATTACTTAAAAAAAAAATCATATAGTTAAAAATAACTTGAAAGTAACGGTGTCTGTTATCACAATATCTTTATACATAACTTTGCATAAGAACCAAGGTACTGGCCCTATGTAAAATTCAGACAAAGGGTTGCTGGGGTCCAGTTCACCTTGCAAGCTTGAGAAAAGGTCATGGCTATCTAAACCTGGGAGCAAACATTTATTAAAATTATTTATTTTACTAAAAAGAAAATGGAATAAAGGATCAGCAGTTTAAAATAGGTTGAAATCTTTGAGTTCAAGAATTAATTCCTTTTTGGGGAAAAAGAGCAGACAAAATAAAAACCATCTTAAGAAATGAGATTAAACTGCAATTAACATTTAAGTAACTGCATATGCATGTGAAAGCTAAGAAGAATTGATTCATTTGAATTGTGGTCTTGGGGAAGAATTTTGACTATGCCATGGATGGCCAGAAGAATGAAGAAATCTGCCTTAGAATAAGTGCAGCCAGAATGCTCCTTAGAAATGAGGCCAGCAAGACTTTGTATCACTTACTTTGAACATTATAGCAGAGGAGACCAGTCCTTAGAGAAGGGCATTATACTTGCAAAGTACAGGTTCAGCAGAAATGAGGAGACCCTCAACAAGATAGATTGACGCCACAGTGGGTTCAAACATAGCACTGCTTGTGAGGCTGTAAACCAGGCAGTGTTTTTGGCTCTTCTACCACGGTTCTTTATGAGTCGGAACCCACTTCAGGGTACCTGATAACAACAATTTGAAACAGTAGATATGAAACTCTGCCCCTCAGAAAATTCTGCAACACAAAGATAAACCAAAAAAAAAAAAAAAAGAAACATCTCATCACCATTACCACTGAGTTGATTTGGAGCATTGCCAATCTTTACAGAAGCAAACTGCCACATCTTTCTCCCACAGAGTGGCTGGTGGGTACAAACCAATGACATTTCATTTAGCAGCCAAGCACTTAGCCACTGTATTACTAAGGCTCCTTTCAATCAAGATGAAAAAAAAGGGGGGGGGGAGCTCTAGAGATGTAACTACTCCTCGCAAGGTTGGGCATTACTTCTGTATTGCTAATGTTTCAGAAACCCAAGGAGGCTGAACAGTCAAACTGCTGGTCAGATAGAGACTGGTGGAACCCCCAAGACTATGGTTCCGGGTTATCCTTCAGGTCTGAAAATGGACTCACTTCCATGCATTAGGTCTCAGCCCAAAAGTAGAAAGACCTACAAGCAGAACACCTACTCCAGGGAGATGCACCCCTTAGATCAATACGTGGTGAGACATCAGAGGGGAAATATAGGGAAATCTGGATACACAGGAATGCATAGATAAGAAGGGCACAGGAACAGTTTAGCACAAGGAAGAGACAGGAGGAGAGCTTTTTATGGTTGGAGATTATAACTGGACCTGTGAAACCAAATATGCATGAACTACTCAGAGCAAAATGTATCTACTTTGTAAATTTGCACCCAAATCACAATTAATAATAAACAGTTTAGTCGGTAGTTGAATTACAATACCAATACTCAAAGCTGGCTAACATGAATAATATACAGTAAATTCTTGAGTTTGTCATCACAGTTCAGATTTCAATTTTATAATAATAAAAAATAAAATAAAAATTCCAAAATAGAGATGCAGTAAGCCTCACTGACAAGAATGAAGCTAAATTATTTGTTGTCATATAGGGCAGCAGAAAGCAAGGGTTGGTTATAAAAATGTGTTTCATTGATATCACATGGCCATTTTCAGGTAGTGCCTCAAATATTAAGTTTGGTTAACCAGCAAGATGCTGGACTGTAGGAAGAAGAATGCACCAGCAGCGCTAGAGGAAGACTTATTAACAACCTGAGATCTGCAGAGGGCACAACCTTGCTTGCTGAAAGAGAAGAGGACTTGAAGAACTTACTGATGAAGACCAAAGTCTATAGCCTCTGTATCAATTCCTCTGCAACATAAAGAAAATTAGAATCCTCACAATTGGACCAATATGAGACATCATGATAAACAGAGAAAATACTGAAGTTCTCAAGATTTTCTTTTTACTGGTTTCCACCATCAATGCCCATGGAAGCAGCGGTCAAGAAATCAAAGGGCATACTGTACTGGGAACATCTGCTGATGTTAAGAATCAGAGATGTCATGTTGAGGACTATGGTGCACTGGATCTAAGCCATGGTATTTACCATCACCTTATATGCATGTGAAAGCTGGACAACTAATAAGGAAGTCAAAGAACAAGTGATGACTCTGAATTATGGTTTTGGTGAAGAATACTGAATGTGCCATAGACTACCAAAAAATAAACAAATGTGTCTTGGAGGAAGTACATCCAGAATGATTCTTAGAAGTGAGGATGGCAAGGCTTTGTCTCATGTGCTTTGGACATGCCATCAGGAACTACCAGTTCCTGGAGAACGACATCACGTTTGGCATAATAGAGGGTCAGCAAAAAAGAGGAAGATCCTAAATGACATGGGTTGACAGAGTGGCTGCAAAAATGGGTTTAAGTAGGATGGCACAGAACTGGCCAGTTTTTCATTCTGTTGCAGATAGTGTCACTAGGACTTGATGGCACCTCACAACAACAATCACCTATAAGTTTCTCTCCAATGCAAAATAAATCTGTAATTCCTGTTAGTTTTATATACTGCTTTTATATATAGTGACATTTCCTTATTCACAGTTGTTGCTTTCTGCCACTCCAGCCTTCTAAAAAGAGTCTTGAATTAAATATAATGAAGAAAATGACTTCTTGGTTGCAGAAATAGCTGTTACAAAGACTAAACATTAGAATGTAATTTAGAGTTTATTTCCTCAAGTTAAACACAGTTCTAATCACTTTGATGATCTGATTTCTTCAACACTGCAGATTAGACAAAGAAAACTAAAAGGAAGAAACTCCAAATATCCAACTTACTGCCACTGAATCAATTTTGACTCATAGCAACCCCCACTGGGTTTCCAAAGCAAATCTTTAGGAAACATACTGCCTCATCTTTCTTCCATGGAGTGGTTGGTGGGATCAACCCAATTAACTTTTGGTTAGCAGCCAAATGTCTTAACCTCTACCTCACTAGAATTCTTTTTAAATGAAGAAAATATCAAGAAACAAGCATAGCCATACTAAAATATATGCCAGATGCAAACTGATATCAGAATGTAGGCATCACATCCAATAATCACTCATCTTAATAAATGTTTGGAGTTACCAGGAGAAAGATGGTTTGGGCTTTATACTTCAAAAGAAGACAGAGACCATACATAGCACCATACAAAAATCCTGTATTGAAAATGTCATTATCCTCAAATAGTGCCAAATATTGGCAGTCTTCCATTATCTATCAAACACACATACCCAGAAATTATTTTTTATTTTTCCAGTGATGCTTCCAAGAATATAGTAACACACCAGATATAATAATTATCTTTAAATCTTCAAAATTTCAGGAAAGCATGTCATAGGAACATCAACTATTTGAGATTAATTTTGGAAAAATATACTTTCTGTCCTTCTATGGACAAGGTCATCCATTTTATGTGATGGTTTAAATGTGGCTAGCAATGAATTAACAAGTAGGAAGTAAATTAACATTTTGTCTAGGATGTATGAAGCAGGCTTTTAAATATCATTTTGAGGAAAGGGAAATAAACCGGCTGTGGTATTTTGTTTTGGGCTGAAATTATGGGCAGTTGTACAACTTACTTTGTAGAGATGGCTTAATCTCCCTGCTAAAATAGGTTGATTTGATAATTTTAAATTTTCTTTACCTTTTAAAGTTACTACTCTGAAGTGCTTTTCCTTCTTTGATTTTTTCTTTTTTCCACTTTGCTTTTTTCATAATTCTTTCTTTCCTTCTTTCCTTTTCCATATTCCCTCCATTCTTTCCTTTGTCTCTCTATCTCATTTTTTTTTCTTCCTCCATTTAATAAAAGTATTGATCCTATTCTTTTCTTTACCAATATACTAGGAACTCCTGTTTCATTTAATATTTATCATATTCAGTATCTTTTGACAAACATCACTTTACTCATTATTTATGAAAGAACACATGAATATAACAATGAAAATGTACACAACGGATTGACACATGTACTCTTCCTGGCTTTGAAATGGGTGGTAAATCTCCTCAAGCATGACAAACATTCTTTTTCATGATATGTGTGGAAATGTGGGAAATTAATTTTCTTTAAAAATGTTTTATAAGCTACAGCTAAAGAAATCCTATCCCATATTGGAAAAATCTTCATTAAAGAATGTTGTTGTTGTTGTTATGTGCCGTTGAGTCGGCCCCAACTCATAGCGACCCCTCCTTGGGTTTCCGAGGCAGTATCACTACGGAAGTAGGATTGCCCAACCTTCCTTCCGAGGAGTGGCTGGTGGGTTTGAACCGCCAGCCTTCTGGTTAGCAGGCAAGTGTCTTAGCCACTATGCTACCAGAGCTCCTTTTTTCATTAAAGAATAGTGTATCTCATATCATAAAGAAAAAATTAGCAAGAAAGAAAAGCCTGTCAGCATACTGCCTGATGATTATCAAGCACTGCAAATACCTAAGCACTTTCTCATCATTATCACTGCTTCTAAATGATGATGGGAAGGCAAATAAATACAGGACTTATTTTCATAAATGGCTTTATATCTACAAAGGGCATGTTATCCATTTCTGGCCCAATGGATGTTAGACAGTTTATAAGATGTGGATGGTAGAGAAGTACAGCAGGAAAATTTATGAAAACCTTTTGGCTTTCTGATTAATAAATATGATAATAATAATGATCCACTGAAAATGAGCAAAGCCATTCCCTTCTGTGCATAATTATTCCCTCATCTTTGATATGAATCTGGAGCCACACCAACTGTTTTCAGCTACAATCAGCCAGCACATTAGGATGGGCCAGTAGAGCTTCCTGTTACATGGAGCTAAACATATTTCTACTCTGAAAAGAGAAAATCAGAGTTGACATTTGGATAATTAATTCAGGTGTCTGAGCAGAGAAAAATCTAGGAGCCCAGCAATAATTTTCCACAAATATTAAAATCTTGATAACACTTGTTCTTTCGTCAAGGTAATGTGTCAGTTTGGTTGCTAATGTAAATCAAAATTCCTCTATAAGTCTCATGCCCAGTTTGTATCTACTGCCTGTGATAAAAATATAATTTTTATCATAGTAACATTTTCCACTTGTTCAATACCTTGTTTTGGGGGGAGTAAGAAAATTGTTGAATATTAGGTAGTAATTTTTTCTTGGATGAATTAGTTTAATTCACTGCTTTCTGTTTAGGATGGACAATAATAAAAAGAAGATTAATTATATGTTCAGTAACACTTTCATGAATTTAGAAAAACATGACTAAATATTTATGCCCTTAAAGACTAGAGAAAATATAAGCAAACCTTATTAGCTACCTTTAAAATTCATATACAAGAAGGGAAAATTAGGGTATGTCATTTACTTATTTATGGTAAAACATTGATAATTTATCATAACTTTTTCTTAGGAAATGCCAAGAGTATTGGCTTTATTTGGTTGCTTTTCATCCTATAATATTTTGACATGCAATTTGAACCTTAACACAGGGATAGTCAAAGTTTTTTTTTCCTTTTCTTTTTTTTTTTTTTTTTTTAATATACATACCTTATGAAAACCTATATATTTTAAAAAAATACTTTGCTGTAACAAAAATCTCACTGTTGGACGATTTCATAAACATATACATTTCATCTTAAGTGCACATTATCTCACAAAATTAAACTTCTAGTATTAATTATTAGCAAAATAAAGACATGGGGATATATTTGTCAGCAATACAAAAATAAAACCAGATTATCTGTATTTATAAATAAATAATTGTACTTTCTCTCTCTCTGAATCAGACACACACTCAGCCAATTCCTAATATCAATGCATACATGTGTTACAATTGTTAGTCCTTCATTTTTCGCCATGTGCATGGACACCGAAAACGTTGAAAACTATTAGATTTGTGTCATACTGCTATGTGTTTCCTTAGCATCTACTGTTTTTGCCTGATAAAATTCATCATTTATTGTAAATATCTGTTAATATTTACAATATTAACAGTATCTTTTTTCACCCATATGTTACATGATAGCAGAGGTTTGTGGGTTTTTTTTTTTTTTTTCTTTCTTTTCTTCATTGTCTAGCTTCACTACATACCACAGTTCATTAACTGTGGTATGTACTGAAGCTAGACACAAGCTGATCACATAGCAGGTGATCAGTTAGAATTTGTTGACTGAACACATGTTTGTGTAGTCTTCAGATTTTGCTAAGATGTTTGATCTTACAAAGTTATTCAGTCAAAAAAATTGATTCCTGATAAATGAAGAATTAGACACATGGAGAAATTTTAGAATCTAAGACTATAGGATCACTGTGAGTCAGAACTTACTTGATGAAAATTGATTTTTTTAAGGAGTGTTGTGACTACCTATATATACTATTAAGTTTAAGAAATCATCTAGCTGATATGCACAAAATTCAGTGTTTATAATTCAACACACATGAAAAAATCATTACAAATAGTTCTGTTATCACAGATTTTCAAATGTAAGATACATAAAGAAAAAAAATATGTTAGATTTTTTTTGTTCATAATTTCCCAACAAAAGTGTTTTTTTTTTTTTTTTTTTTTTTTTTTAATGACCTTGACTATGAAAGAATAAAAAAACTTTTTTCAAATTTCTGGAAAGAATGCTGCCTAGACAATATCAAAAAGATATTCTATAACATTTTTTTTTCCCAAGTAATGCTCTAAGAAGGTATTTTGGGGTAGTTCTGGTAAGATGGCAAAATAAGCAGTAAGACTGCACAGACGCTCTTCAACAAAGAAAAGGGGAACCAATTAACACAGATACAGAAGATCATCCTGGACCCCTGAGCCTTAAAGGGAAGGATATAGAAGTGGACAAAACTCCAACTACTAGAAGAATTTGCACAAAAACACCAAAAAAGGAGACATATGGAGCTGCAGTCTAGCAGTGATCCTGACGGCACAGACAGCATGGATATTGCTGAGTGTTGTTGTTGTTATTTGCCATCAAGTCGGCCCCGACTCATAGTTAGGACCTAAGAATTAACCTACAAATCAGCCCTGAAAGTCAAGGACTGCATGGAGGACTGCACTGGTGGCTGTTAAGTAAAAAGGGAAGCAGCGAAGAGGAAGGGAGGCTGAGCTGTGGACTTTTGCCTGTCCAGAGCATGCAGCCATTTTGAATGTTTACAGGCAGTTCGACCAGTTTGGTTATTTAAAGTGACAACATTCTCCCAAATACCAAGGACTTAATAATAGGCTTTATGTGCCAGGAACTACAAGGACATTATGGACGTCAACGATTAGAAAGGTACAATATTCCTCTTGTTACTCTTGTATCCCACAGCCTCTTGGTGAATGGATGTGCACCATCCCTCACTCCCACCCACCTTCTGGGCCGGCAAGAATTCCATCCCACTCTCTGTGCTAGGACGGAGACTTGGTGCCCTGCACTAACTTGCCCAGAACTTTTTTTTTTTTTTAGTTTGTTTTTCTCTATTTTGAAATTATCATAATTAATATTATTATTATTATCTTTTTTATTATTAATCTTAATCCTTCCCTTACCAAGTTCTAGTTTTGAGCCTTTTCTCTCTTCCCTATTCCTGGTTCCAATTTTTTTTTTTTTTCTTTTTCATGGTTAACGCTGCTTCTTGTTTTGTGTTGTTTCCATTTTTTTCTTCATTATTCTCTTACTTTACATTTTTTTT
>NW_006921977.1:887494-899100 GCF_000298275.1 Orycteropus afer afer | reverse complement strand
TGCTTCTTGTTTTGTGTTGTTTCCATTTTTTTCTTCATTATTCTCTTACTTTACATTTTTTTTTTCTAAATTGCCTCTCCCCAGATATTGCTGGGAGCCTTTTCTCTCTTCCCTATTCCTGGTTCCAATTTTTTTTTTTTTTTCTTTTTCATGGTTAACGCTGCTTCTTGTTTTGTGTTGTTTCCATTTTTTTCTTCATTATTCTCTTACTTTACATTTTTTTTTTCTAAATTGCCTCTCCCCAGATATTGCTGGGGTTTTTTTGTTTGTTTGTTTGATTTGTTTTTTTTTTTCCTTTTTTTGATGATGGTTCCTGTGTGCTTAGGTAGTATGTTTTTTGTCTGCTTGCTTTTACTTTTTTGATGGTTTTTAGAATGTTGTTTTTGTCTAACTGAGTGGGAGACAGCAGCAGTGCCCACTTGATGCAACCACACACGCACTTCTTGATGCTCCACTTACTGAGTGAGAGCCACCACTTCCTTCTCCACCAACTGGCCCATTTGAAATGTCCAAAAGAAGATCCTGGCTCACCCTTAGCTGTTCTTCACAGTTAACAGAGACTAAATACAACAACATCCCAATGTCTCGGAGCAACAGACCATAACAGTCCACATAAAGAAGCAGGAAAAAGTGGGAGAAACAAGGGAGCAGGATACAGACCCACAACACATCCCTGAAGAAGAAGCAACACTGGAGTTCCCTGATAAGGAATTCAAAAGAATTATATTTAGGTATCTTCAAATGTTTGAGAGACAGATCAAGGAAAACACTGACAAAATTAAAGAAAACAGAGACAAAACCCCAGAACAATATGAGAAGAAAATACAAGACAAAATAACAAAATAAATGGAAAATTAGAAATGATAAAAAACCTAAAGACAGAAATCCAGAAGATTAATACTAAATTTTCAGATATATATAACACATTGGAAGGGCAAAGGAGGAGAATCAATGCAATAGAAGACAGAATTCATGAGATTGAAGACAAATACCTGAATACTTCTTTGGAAAGAGATCACTCAGCAAAAAAGATCAAAACAAAATGAAGAAAGCCTAAGGTTCATGTAGGATACCATCAAAAGGAATAACAAACATGTAATCGGAATTCCAGAACAGGAAGACAAAAAGAAAACCACTTAGAAAATTGTCCAAGATTAGTTGGAAGAGGACTTCCCTTATATGGAAAAAGATGAGAATATATTCATTCAGGAAGTCCAACAAACCCCAAACAGGATAGATCCCAAAAGAAAATCACCAAGACATATCATCAAACTTATGAAAACCAAAGACAAAGAAAGAATCCTGAAAGCAGCATGGGAAAAATGAAAATTACAAAGGACACCCAATAAGAATAAGTTCTGATCTCTCAGAAGAAACGATGCAAGCAAGAAGGCAAAGGGTAGGTATATATCAAACTCTGAAAGATAAAAATTTCCAACCAAGAGTTATATACCCAGCAAACAGTCCCTCTAATATGATAGAGAATTAGGAGATTTCCAGATAAGCAGAAATTAGGGGAAGTTCTTAAAACCAGACCAACTTTACAAGAGATACTAAAGGGAGTCCTTTGAAAAGAGAATCAATAATAAGAAACAACAACTAACCATTTTTACACAAGATGACATAACCCAGAAACCAATCCAGTTATGGAAATATTCAAAGGAAAATAAGCTCACAACATTGTAAACAGGGAACCAGAGACATCAATTGACAAATGAGGACAACTACAAACCAAAAAGAGAGGAAATACTGTGTAGTTACAGAACTTCTAAAAGTGAGGAAGTCAAGAGAGTTGCAAGATAGAATGGACTATTCTAAACTAGGGGAGAAAATTATAAATCACAGGGTAACCTTAAAGAAAAATAATAAACTTTCACATCACAATAAAAAAGAAGACAAGAACAGATATTCAGTAAATACTAAAACAATAGCAACAAAAGAAATGATAACATGATTCATAAACAAAATGAACTCAGCACAGAAAATTATATGGAACAAAGAAACCAAGAACACCATGAAAAAACACATAAAAAATAACAGCAATGAATGCATACTGGTTGAAAATTATATTGAATGTTCATGGATTAAATGCAGCACTCAAGAGATGGATAGTTTTAGACTGGATAAGAAAGAAAAAATCTCATCAATATGCTGTCTACAAGAGACACACCTTAGAGACAAAGACAAAAATAGAGTAAAAATCAAAGGTTGGAAAAAGATATGCTTGGAAAATGACAATCAGAAAACAGCAGGAGTGGCAATAGTAATTTCTGATCAAATTGACTTTAAGACAAAAACCACCATACGAGATGAGGAAGGACAGTATATAATGATTATAGGATAAATTGAATAAGATATAACCATAAAAAATACATATGGAATGAATGAAAGAGCCCCAAAATACATAAATCAGACTTTAAAAGAGATGAAAAGGTAAATAGATGACTCTCCAGTAATAGTGGGAGAATTTAATACACCAATTTCAATGAAAGATAGGACAACTGGAAAGAACCTCATAAAAAAAAAAAAAATGCAAAAGAGCTAAACAATACAATATACCAAATTGAACTTATATCTACAGAGCATTTCACCCAACGACAGCAAAATATACATTCTTTTCCAGTGCACATGGAACATTCTCCAGGATAGACCATATGTGAGGGCTTAATGCAAGCCTTAATAAATTTGAAATCACTGAAATACTGCAAAGTAGAAATCAAAAATAGGAAGATCTACATAAAAAGAGAAAACACATGGAAACGGACCAACACCCTCCTTAAGAAAGACTGGTAACAGAAGAAATGAAAAATGAGATTCAAAAATTTGTTGAACCAAACAAGAATGAAAATACAACATATTAAAATCTTTAGCACAAAACAAAAGCAGTGATCAGAGGCCAATTTATAGCAATAAATACACACATCGAAAAAAAGAAAGAGCCAAAATCAACAGTTTAAACCAATATCTCCAGCAATTAGAAAAATAACAGCAAGAAAATCCTACAGTCACCAGAAGAAAGGAAATAATAAAGATTTGAGCAGGAATCAATGATAATATAATTGAAAGACAATAGAAAAAAAAAAAAAAATCAAGAAGACTAGAAGTTAGTTTCTTAAAAAAAATTAATAAAGTTGACAGACCACTGGCAAATTTAACAAAGGAAAAGAGGGAGAGAATACAAATAACATGAACAAGAAACTAAATGGGTGACATCACAACAGAATCAAGTGAAATTAAAAAAAAGATAGTATCAGGTTACTATGAAGAGCTGTACTCCAACAAATGTGAAATTCTGGAAGAAATTAAGAGATTTCTAGAAAGACATGACTTACCTAAACTAACAGAGACTGATGTGGAAAAGTTTAACAGATCCATAAAAACAGAAGAAATTCAACAAGTCATAACAAAAATTACCAACAAAAACAAGTCTTGTCCCAGACAGCTTCACTGGAGAATTCTACCAAACATTCAGAGAAGAACTGACACTCATCCTACTCCAACTATGCCAAAACATACAAAAGGATGGAATCCTTTCTAATTCATTTTATGAAGCAAGCCTAACCTTGATACGAAAACCAGGCAAAGACATCACTCAAAAGGAAAACTACAGACTGATATCCTTCATGAATATAGATGCCAAAATGTTCAACAAAATCCTAGCCAATAGATTCCAACAAAATATCAAGAAAATAATTCTTTAGGACCAAGTGAGGATCATATCAGGTACACAGGGATGGTTCAGCATTAGAAAAACAATCATCATCCACCTTATAAGTAAAACGAAAGAACCAAATGATCATATCAATCGATACAGAAAAGGCATTTGATAAAATCTAACATCCATCCTGATCAGAACTTTCCACAAATAGGCATAGAAGGGACATTCCTCAACATAATAAAGGGAATCTATGCAAAACCAACAGCCAACATCATTCTCAATGGAGAGAGACTGAAATAATTTCCCTTGTGAATAGGAACCAGACAAGGATGCCCTCTAACACCACTTCTATTCAACATTGTACTGGAAGTCTTAGCCAGGGCAATAAGGCAAGAAAGGGAAATCAAAGCATCTAAATTGGTGAGGAAGAAGTCAAACTATCCTTATTTGTTGTTGATATGATCCTATACCTAGAAAACCCAAGAGACTCAGTGAAAAATCTACGGGAACTAACTGAGAGATTTAGTGTTTGTCAGGATATAAGATCAACATCCAAAAATCACTTAGATTCCTCTACACCAGCAAAGAGATTGCTGGAAAAGAAATAAGGAAATCAATACTACCAATAAAAATAAAATACTTGTTAATAAATCTCACCAGGGACACAAAAGACCTGTAAAAAAAAAAAAAAAAAAAACACTACTTCAAGAAACCAGAAGAGATTTACATAAATGGAAGAACACCCCACGCTCATGGATAGGAAGATTGCACATTGTGAACATGTCAATTCAATCCAAAACATTCTATATATTCAATGCAATCCCAATCCAGATCCCATCCACATTCTTTAAGGATATGGATAAAGCAATCACCAACTTTATATGGAAACGAAAGAGACCTTGGACGAGCAAAGCACTATTGAAGAAGAACAAAATAGGAGATCACACACTGCCAGATCTCTAAAGCAATTATACAGGCACAGTAGTCAAACTGCCTTCTACTGGTATAATAACAAACACATAGACCAATGGAATAGAATTGAGAACCCAGAAATAGATCCATCGACCTATGGTTAACTGATCATTGACAAAGGGATAAAATCCATTAAATGGGGAAGAAAATGTGTGTTTAATAAATGGTGCTGGTAAAACTGGAGATTCATTTGCAGAAAAATGAAACAAGATTTGTACCTCACACCATATGCAAAACGACCTCCAGATAGATCAACGACTTAAATATGAGACCTAAAATTATAAAGTTCCTCAAGGAAAAACTAGCGACAAATTTAGGGGCCCTAATGGCATAAATAGACTATTAAATATAACCCCAAATGCACAAACAGCAGAAGAGAAACTGGATGAATGAGACCCTCTAAAGTATTTACGTGCTTCCAAAGATTTCTCTAAAAGAGTCAAAAGAGAACCTACAGATTGGGAAAAAAAAAAATATCCGGCAATGACATATCTGAAAAGCGACTTTTTTCTAGAATTTATAGAAAACTCCAACATCTCAACAACAAAAAGACAAATAATCTAAAAAAAAAAAAAAAAAAGGGCAAAAGACATGAATAGACCCTTCATCAAAGAGGATATTCAGGCAGCCAACAAATATATGAGGAAATGCTACAATCATTAGCCACTTTAAAATGCAACCACTGCCGTGGAGTCAGATCCAACTTACAGTGACCCTTCCTTGGGTTTCCGAGATGTTATTACTATTGAAGTAGATTGCCCAACCTTCCTTCATTAGAGAGATGCAAGTCAAAACAACAATGAGATACCAGGTTGCCCCAGCACTAGTAGCAAAGTTTAAAAAGACAGAAAAGAACAAATGCTGGTGAGACTGCAGAAAGATTGGGAGTCTCATGTACTGCTAGTGGGACTGTAAAATGGTACAACGACTGTGGATAGCAGTATTGTGAATCCTTAAAATGTTGGAATTAGAAATATGATTTGATCCAGCCATTCCATTACTAGGTATATATCCTAAAGAAATGAGAGCCAGGATGAGAACAGATGTATGCACATCCATATTCATCACAGCACTATTTACAATAGCCAAAAGATGGAAACAAACTAGGTGTCCATCAACTGAGGAATGGATAACAAACTATGGTATATACACACAATTGAATACTGTGCAACCCTAAAGAATAATGTAGATATTCTTTACATAGCATGGATGAACTTGGAGGACATTATGTTGAGTGAAATAAGTCAATCACAGAAGGACAGATATTGTATGAGTCTGCTATTGTGAAAAGTCAAGGAAAGGTTGATATATGGAAGGACATTTTCTTTGTTGGTTACTCTGTATGGGAGCATAGTGTAGGGAACACTGTTAGACAGGTAGAGACAAGTATTGATTTGGGTGAAGAGAAGGGCAACATACCAAATGTGAGTTCTCAACACAGTGGCATTGAGGAAAAGGAAGACATAGAAAGGTAAATGGGAGGTACAGACGACAAAGATGAACCCTTTCCCACATATAGTCCTGCATTGTAAGTAAAGGCAAACATTGGTATATGGGTGGACAGATGGGGGGACAGGCTGAACTACTAGGTATATCTCTGCAAGGGGGAGTGGGCCTAAGACTGTGTTTAGAGTTGGCAAACAATATTTGTACAAGTGTATTGCTATGTTCTGTAGGAGTTACCAAGTATACAGTAGACCTGAAAATGTACAAGTTTGTAGTCATTTCTTGGGCACAGCCAGCAACACAGAGAGAGTGAGTATTTGGACCTGTGTGCTCAGGATCATAGTACCAGGGGACATCAAGCTCAATTGACATAACATACTACACAAAACATTGTTCCACATTCTACTTTGGCAAGTAGCGAATGGAACTTAAAAGCTTGCAAGCAGCTACCTGGATGCAACGATGGGTCTCTCCTCATTCAGGGCAAAGAAGAATGAAGAAAACCAAACATTCATGGAAACAATTAGTCCAAGCAACTGGTACACCATGCGATCCTCAGCCTATACAACTATAAGACAAGAAGAACTAGATGGTGCCCAGCTACCACTGTCAACCACTCAGAAGGGGATCTATGCAGGAGATACTGCATAGAGTGGGCAAACAATGTGGAACAAAACTCAAAATAATTTGGGAGAAAAAAAAAAGGGGACCAGGTTTACTGGTCTGATAGAGCCGATGATAACACTGAGACTATGGCCCTTAGCGGCCTTTCAGGTCTGGAACTGAACCCATTCCTGTAGCTTCCAGCAAACAAAAGACAGGCATATGAGCTGAACTTATAAATTAGGCAGATACACTCCTTGGAGAGAACAATCATGGGAGAATGAATTGGTTGTGCACGTACAGGGAGACAGCTCAGGGGGCAGGAGTGCATGGAGGGAAGGACACAGAGAAGAGGTGGCAATGGGAGGAAGGGGGAGGGGAGCTGTTGTATTCTCTGATATTGCAGTCAATATCATGAGACAAAGTGTATGTGAACTGCCGTATGTAAGGTGAATTTGTTCTGCAAACTTACACCCAAATCACAATTAAGAAAAAAAAAAAGAAGAAACAGAGTGTTTTGACTTGCAAATATTTGGATAAGCCCATATACATTTCAAAATGGAAATTTTCTATATTTCAAAGTGTATGAATTCAAGTTTGAATGGAGCTTTTATTTTGAACTCATTTTGAAGTGAGCATGCTGATTATAATGTAAGTTGATATCTTTCCAAATTAGCCAAATGAAGACTTACTTTTATAATACACTGAGTTAATGATAGGTATGAAAATCTATATGATAAGGAAAACATTACTGTTCAGAAGAGAAACTTGTATTTCCATTGATTTTGTTAACTATTTCCTTAAGAAAACTATATAGATTTGCATCACCTCTATAACATTACTAATACAATGCTTCCAAAGATGGAGAAGTTATTAACATCTGACAATGAAGCTAGCTCAAAACCATTTAAAATATCTGGGAAAAAAATATTTTACAGTGTTTGAGATGGTAGATTCATGAATCAATATGCAAAAATATATTTAAGAAAGATATAAATTAGTTCCCAAAATAGTGATTATTATTATTATGGGGTTCATTCTTGTTTGAAATATTAAGCATGTTAAACAGAGTTGTAATATGCATCTGCTGAATAAGCAGACCCTGGATTATGAACAAGTTCATTTCTTAAATATGTTTTTAAGTCTAACTTGTAGAAAATTTAAGTCTAACTTGCACTAAATTGAAACCTTAGTATATAATGCAACTTTCTATGCATTAAAAAAATATTAAAGAAACACTTTTACATACATGAAATATCTTAAACATAATTATACAGTGATAATAATGATAATGTCTGATGCATGTCACAAAGTGACTCCCGTTTATCATGAAGAATCACTGTACGTATATAGAGATGGGTATGACTTTTGCCATGCATATCACTTGAAGGGGGCACTGATGAGCAGTTTCCATTAACTTCTGCAGTTTCTACTGCCAGCTGTGAGAGATCATTTAGTAATTTGAAACTAATACTTTTGTAGTTGAGAGCCTCTCTGGTTCAAGAAAGACTGTGTGCTCTTTTCCTCTACCTAGAGAGATTATCTGCACATAGCTTTATCTGCCAGTTGTCTGGGTATAAGTGGGGCAAGAGCCAGAGAGACAGAAAGATGTTGTTTGCTATCTAGCCTAAGTATGTGTGTGGGTATTTTTGAGTGTTGAACGAACTGCAAAGATTTGGAAAAGTACCCCAAGAAGGCCAGCCTGACTACATTTCATTCCCCACTCCCCACCTAATTAGAGGCTCCTGTCATTCTTCCTGCTCTCTCCTTTGGAGTGACTTCCACATTGGCAGTCTCTCAGCCCATCTGCCATTCCTCCTCCTATTCATGCATTAGTCTACCCCACAGCATTTAATTATGAAACACTCTTCCCCTTGTGCAGGGGAGGATGATTGCTGGTAGGACAGGACACAGGCACTGTGAGCATTGGTGCCCACAAATAATGGCTCTCTCCATGGTGAGCCACTCTTAGAAAAGTGGTTTGAGCATCAGACTTCTGACCTGCAGTCTCAAGTACTACCACTGCCAAGAAGATCTGGGACTCCTCTGTTTTGTGTAGAGAGAGGATCTAAAAACTGAAAAAAAAAAAAAAAAAGACTTTCAGTCCATCATAGACAAATTTTCATCAGTGAATTCAAGAAAGGTGCTGTGGTAATTTTCATATAGTACCATCATGTGTTAAATAGAAGACTGATGGAATTTCCTTCTATTTTTGAGCTGACATTAAAGTAAAGTTATCTATAAGCCTCACACTGAGAACTGGAAAATAATAATAATAATCAAGCCTTGACTTGAAATACTGAAAGATTCTATGAGCAAAATTCACCACTCATATATCAGCATGTTGTACTATGGTGGGTGGCATGTTGCTGTAAGGCTGGAGGCTATGCCACCAGTACTTCAAATATCACAAGGGTCACCTATGGTGGACAGATTTCAGTGGAGTTTCTAGACTAAAATACACTGGGAAGAAGGACAGGGCCATCTACTTCAGAAAAGGTTGGCCACAGAAAACCTAATGAATTGCACTGAAATGTTGTCTGATATAGGACCAGAACAAGATTCTATTTAAGAGTTTTACCAACTTCTGCAGTTTGAAATTGGCCAAACATGCAAACAAGATAAATTAATGATTACTGTTGATTGGAATGTGAATATTAGAAACAAAAAAGAAGCATCAGTAGTTGAAAATATGGCCTTGGTGATAGAAATGATACCAGACATCACATGAAAGACTTTTGCAAGACCAATGATATATTTATTGCAAATACATCTTTTTTTAACAACATAAATGGCAGCTATACATGTGGACCTCATCAAAAGGAATACACAGAAATCACATTGACTACATTTCTCGAAAGCAGCGATTGGAGAAGCTCAATATTATCAGTCACAACAAGGCTATGAGCTGACTGCAGAACAGAGTACCAGTTGCTCAAATGCAAGTTCAGGTTGAAGACAAAGAAATTTAAAACAAATCCATAAGAGAAAAAAGTATGACCTTGATTATACCTCACTTGAATTTATAGACAATTTGAAGAACAGATTAGAAACACTGAACACCAATGACCTAACACCAAACAAGCTGTGGGATGACATTAAGAACATCATACATGAAAAAAGCAAAAGGCTATTAAAAAGACAATGAAAAAAAGAAAAGACAAAAATAGGTGTCAGATGAGACTCTGAACTTTGAAAAATAGCTAAAAAAGTATGGAAGAAGTGATGAAATAAAAGAGCTAAACAGAAGATTTCAAAGGACGGTTCAAATATTATATTGAAAATATTGTAATGAAATGTGCAAAGACTTGGAATTAGAAAGTCCCAAGGGAAGAACATGTTCAGCAGTTCTCAAGATGAAGAAACTGAAGAAAAATGTCAAGCCTCTTCCAGCAAGATAGCAAAATAGGCAGACAAGATACACAGACCTTTAGAAACAAAGAAATGATAAACCAGTTTAAATACATAAGATGATAATCCTGGAACCCTGAATTTTGAAGGAAAGGATAAATAAATGGAATAAATACCAACAAATAGAAGAACCAGAATGAAAACAGTGAATAAGGAGACAAATGGAGTTGTAGACGTTCAGCTGTCCTGATGGTTCAACAAATGTGAATATTTACAAGTGGTGTTCCAATCCAGGCAGTAGCCTAAGAATCAGCTAGGCTTGCTGAGGACTGCATGGGCAACAGCACTGGTTGCTGACAACTAGAAAGGAAAACAACAAACAAGGGGATAAACAGAGTAGTTGACCTTGAATATTTGTGACAGGAGTTCCAATCTAGGCAGCAATCTAAGAATAGGCTCCACTTGCCAGGAATAGAATGGGCAACTTCACTGGAGGCTGAGGACTAGAATGTTCTCTCATTATTTTAAAATTTATTATCCTTTTCTGTAGTCTTTTCTCTCATCCCCCCACCATAGATGTTTTTCTCCTTATCTTTCTTTTGTCTTTTTTTATATTGTTTTATTTTTTTCCTTTTCAGATATTGCGTTTTTTTGTTACTCTATTTGCTGTTTGTTTATGATGTATCTTTTATTCTTGTTTGCTGTTGTTGTTTTTGTTGTTTTGTATAACTGAGTGGGAGACAGCAACTGTGACCACACAACCCAACCATACATGCAAATCCTGAAACCCCACCAACTGGGTAAGGGTCACCATGTGCTTCTGCACAACTGACCAAAGACAGAAATCCCCCAATACCAGCCCAACTTACCCTCAACTGCTCCTCACAAACAGCTAACAGAGATGTATGCATGCACTCTCATTCTCTGTCACATCTACCAGGAGACGGGTGGTGAGGGCCTAAGTGCTGGAAACTATGAAACAGAGGATCACAGTAGCCCTGTTCATTTAGCTATATCAAAGGGGAGAGGGGACTGATTGAATCACACCAACATACAACCACCAAATAAATATAAATGTATCATAATATCTCAGAGACAACTAACCACCCCAGTAAACACAAAGAAGCAAGATAAAGTAGTACAAACAGAGGACCAGTATAAAGACCCAGAAAACCCCTATGAGGAAGCAGCAGCAATGGAATCCACTGATAAGAAATCCAAAATAATTACCATTAGGTACCTCCAATGGATTAGGAGACAGATAAGGAAAATGGTGACAAAATTAAAAAAAAATATAGACAAAATTTTAGAAAATAATAGGAAAACAATTCAAGTACAAACTGACAAAATAAATGAAAAATTAGAAGCCATACAAAAACAATAAATGGAATTCTTTAGGGATATGGAAAAAATGATCACTAACTTTATATGGAAAGGAAAGAGACCTCGGATGAGCAAAGCACTACTGAAGAAGAAAAACAAAGTAGGAGGTCTCACATTGCTGGATCTCAAAACCTACTATACAGCCACAGTAGTCAAAACTGCCTGGTATTGGTTCAATGACAGATACATAGAC
>NW_006921977.1:882046-885969 GCF_000298275.1 Orycteropus afer afer | reverse complement strand
CATGAGACAAAGTATATGTGAACTGCTGTATGAAAAGTGAATTTACTCTGTAAATCTTCACCCAAATCCTAATAAAAAAAAAAACAATAAATGGAAATCTAGAAGATAAATACTAAGATTTCAGAAATAGATATAACATTAAATGGGCAAAGGAGTAGAATTGACTCAGTGGAAGACAGAATTAATGAGACTGAAGACAAATACCTCAATACTACTTTGTTAAGGGATCAGTCAGGAAAAAAGATCAAAACAAAATGAAGAATGCCTAAGATTCACGTGAGATACCATCATAAAAACACTGAAGAAACTGTAGAAGATTTGTTGGAAGAGAATTTACCTAATAAGATGAAAGACAAGAAGATGTACATTCAAGAAGTTCAATGAACCTCAAACAGGACAGACCCCAAAAGAAATTCACTGAGCTATATCATCATCAAACTCACCAAAACCAAAGACAAAGAATCCTGAAAGAAGCACAAGAAATATGAAAAGGTACCTATAAAAGGCAACCAATAAGATCAAGTCCCAATTTCTTGGCAGAAACCATGCAGGCAAGAAGCCAATGGGATGATATCTATAAAACCATGAAAGATAAAATAGCAAACCATGAATTACATATCCAGTAATATTGTCCCTCAAATATGATGGTGAAATTAGAACATTTTGAGATAAATAGAAATTAAGGGATTTTTTTTAAAACCAGATCAACCTTACAAGACATGCTAAAGAGATTCCTTTGGATTGAGAAACAATACTGGAAGAAAAGAAAGATTAACACACCTAATGACACAACCCAGAAACCAACAAAGTTACAGAATTATTCAAAGTAAAATAAGCTTACAAGACTGTACATAGGAAACAAGAGATATTGATTGGTAAATGATGACAACTATAAAACAAAAAGAGGAAGTAAATAATGTAGGTACAGGACTTCCAAATGGAGAGGAAGTCAAGACAATTGAGAAAAAAAAGCAGACTGTTCTAAACTTGGGAAGAAAATTATAAATCACAGGGTAACCTCAAAGAAAAATAACTTTCACATCAAAATGAAAAAGAGGAGAGGTAAAATTATTTAGCAAATACTGAAACAATAGCAACGAAAGAAATGACTATGAAATTCATAAAAAAAAGTAGCTCAGCAAAGAAAATTATATGGAACAAAGAAAACCAGCAATACCATGAAAAATCACTGAACAAAATGACCACAATGTATTCATACTTGTGTATAATTAGACTGAATGGAAACAGATTAAATTCACTACTCAACATATGGAGAGTTGTAGATGGGTAAGATACATGACCTATTGTGGTAGTTCAGTTTCTGTGTCAACTTGACTTCGCCTGATTGAGTGGCTGGGCAGCTGGATGTAGTATTCCCAATGATTGGACTGGTAATCAACTCCATGATGGAATGAACTGGGAGCAGCTGAGTAGCTGCCTTAGGGAATGTGTGTCCTGCTTCCTGTATATAAGCAGAAACCTTGGGGAATGGTCTCTAGTTTATGGCATGCTTGGACCTTGAAAGTAGCTGTGTCTTTGTTCAGCAGCCTGTCATACTCTGCTGACCCAGAGACTTACGATGGACTTGAATGAATGGCCTGTCATGTGGTTTGGTAACATTGGGACTGGGCCATTTTATTTGTCAACTTTGGGCCTGTTAGCCTCAGCAGCCAGTAGCTGCCTGAGTGAAGAGATGCCTCCAGCTCAGGGGGGCAGGAAAAAGAGGCAGAGCTGAAGCTCAAGGCTGAGGGGCTTTCACCCAGCCCCTAGAAGCTGGCACTTTGAACTTGGACTTAAAGCCTCTAAATGGTAAGAATACCTCCTGTTTGTTAAGCCCATCCCATTTGTAGTATATTCTTGTCACAGCAGTACTAGGTAACCAGAACATCCATCAATATGCTTTCTACAAGAGACTACGCACAAATACAAATACCGACTAAAAATTAAAAAAAAAAAAAAAAAAAAAATGGAGAAAGTCAAGCATATTGCAATCAAAATTGAGGAGAATTTGCAATATTAATTTCTGAAAAGATAGACTGTAATACAAAAATTACTATAAAAGAGAAAGAAGGACATTAGAAAATAATAGGAAAACAATTCAAGTACAAACTGACAAAATAAATGAAAAATTAGAAGCCATACAAAAACAATAAATGGAAATAAATTAAATAAAAAATTAAAGGATTAATCAAATAAAAGGACTTAACCATAATGAACATCTTTGTATCCAATGAAAGAGCCCTAAAACATATAAATCTGATATTAACAGAACTGAAGAGACACATAGATGACTCCTTGGTAATAATAGGAGATTTTAATGCACTGCTATCAATGAAAGATAGAAAAACTGGAAAGAAAATCAACAAAGATACACAAAAACTAAATAATAAAATCAGTCTACTTGACCTTCTAGACACCTGCAGAGCACTTTATTCAACAAAAGTACAATATTCATTATTTTCCAAGGCATATGTAATATTCTCCAGGATAGAACATATGTTAGGCTGCAAAGTGAGCCTCAATATGTTTAAAAACATTTAAATACTGCAAAGCATCATCTTAGATCAGAATGCTATAAAATAAGAAATCAACAATACAAAGATCAATGAAAAAACAGCAAGCACATGGAAACTGAATAACACTGTTCTTAAAAATGCCCAGGCAATAGAAGAAATAAAAAAAGGAAATAAAAATTTCCTTGAATCAAATGAGAATGAAAATACAACATACTAAAATCTTTGGGGCACAACAAAAGCAGTGATCCAAGGGCAGTTTACAGCAATAAATGCACACATTACAAAGAAGGAAGAGCCAAAATCAACACCTTCACTCAACATCTCCAATAATTACAAAAAGAGCAGCAAAAAAGGCTGCAGTATCCAGAAGAAAATAAATAATAAAGATTCCACCAGAAAGAAATGAAACAGAAAACAAAAAGGCAATAGAAAAAATTAGCAATATTTAGAAATATTTGAAAAGGTTAAGAAAATCTAAAAACCACTGGCAAGCATAACAAAGGAAAAAAAAAAGAAGATGCAAATGCAATGGGCGATATTACAACAGAACCAACTGAAATAAATAGGATAATATCAGCATACTATGAGGCAGTGTACTCCAACCAATTTGAAAACCTAGAAGAAATGGACACATTTCTAGACACACTACATACCTTAAATAAACAAGCACAGACTCGGGTAGGAAATCTGAAGAGACCCATAACAAAAGAAGAAATTGAACAGATCATTTAAAAAAAAAAAAAAGTCCTGGCCCTAACAATATTACTAGGGAATTCTACCAAACATTCAGAAAAGAGCTGATAGTCAACCTACTCATACTATTCCAGAACATAGAAAAAGATGGAATCTTCCCATACTCATTTTATGCAGCAAACATAACCCTGATAGCAAAACTAGGCAAATACATCACTAAAAAACAAAATTACAGATCAATATTCCTGATTCATATATATGTAAAAATCTTCAACAAAATCCTAAAAGACTCCAACAACACGCCAATATAACATAATATAATATAATTAATATAATATATAATTAATATACTATAATATAATAATGGAGGATTTCCGGCAATATCATGGACTAGGCAGAAAGCCTGCACAGACCCTCTTCAACAAAGAAAAGGGAAACCAATTAACACAGACTCAGAAGATAATCCTGGACCCCTGAGCCATGAAGGGAAGGATATAAAAGTGGACTAAACCCCAACTAGCAGAAGAATTTGCATGAAAATAACAAAAAAGGAGACTGACAGAGCTGTGGTCTGGCAGCGATCCTGAGCCATCCTGATGGCACGGCACAAACACCTTGGAGATTCCTGAGTGGTGGTTGTTGTTGTTGTTGTTGTTGTTATTTGCCGTCGAGTCGGCCCCGACTCATAGCGACCCCTCCTTGGGTTTCCGAGGC
>NW_006921977.1:873279-881552 GCF_000298275.1 Orycteropus afer afer | reverse complement strand
GCCATCCCCCACTCCCACCCACCTTCTGGGCCCACAGGAACTCCATCACAGTCTGTGTGCTCAGATGGAGCCTTGCCCTGTCCTCCACCGATTTTTTTTTTTCCCTTTCTTTTTTCTAGTGATTCCTTTGCTTGCATTTGTCTGTTTTAAAACAACTATTATTATTAATACTTTTGTCCTCTTTACGATTATTCTTATTCTTCCCCTCCCTGGTCCCAGTTTTCAGCTTTTTTCTTTTCCCTGTTCCTAGGTTGAATTATCATTTTTATTTATTTATTTTTTTTGTTTTTTGTTTTTCACCCCTTTTTTTTCTCATGGTTGACCCTGTACCTTGTTTTTCTTTTTGCATTTTTCCCTTTTTTTTTCTTAATTATCTTCCTTCTCTAGCTTTTTTCTCTTAGTGCCTTATCCCTGGATATTGCAGGTATTCTTGTTTTTTCTTCTTCTTTTTCCCTTTTTTTTGGTTACTGTTGCTGTGTGATTACATGGTGTGCTTTTTGTCCAGGTGCTTTTAGTTGTTTGATGGTTATTCAATTGTAATGTTTGTCTAACAGAGTGGGAGACAGCAACAGTCCCCATATGACACAACCACTCCCACACCTTCTGCATCTTCACTTACTGAGAGAGGGCCACTACCTCCTTCTCCACCAATGGGCCAACAATTAAAAAAAAAAAAAAAAAAACAGCAAGAAGATCCTGAATCACTCCTGGCTGCTCTTCACAAACAGTTAACAGAGATCTAAATACAACAACACAATAATGCCTCAGAGACAACAGACCATCACAGTCCACACAAAGAAGCAGGATAAAGTGGTAGAAACAAGAGAGCAGGATACAGACCCAGAACACATCCCTGAGGAAGCAGCAGCATTGGACTCTCTGATAAGGAATTCAAAAGAATTATACTTAAGTGTCCTCAAAGGATTGAGAGACAGACCAAAGAATACACAGGAAAAAACCCCAGAGGAATTTTGGAAGAAAATATAAGACCAAAATGACAAAATAAATGAAAAATTAGAAATGATTCTAAATCTACAGACCGAAATCCAGAAGATTAATACAAAATTGTCAGAAATGAAGAAAACCTAAGGTTCATGTGGAATACCATCAAAAGGAATAACTTACATGTCATTGGAATTCCCGAACAGGAAGAGAATGATTAAACCACTGAGAAAATTGTCCAAGATTTGCTGGAGGAGAACTTCCCTGATATGATGAAAGAGGGGAATATATCCATTGAGGAAGTCCAATGAACCCCAAACAAGATAGACCCCAAAAGAAAATGACCAAGACACAACATCATCAAACTCATAAAAAGCAAAGACAAAGAAAGAATCCTGAAAGCAGCTCGGGAAAAACAAAAAGTTACCTACAAAGGTCAGCCAGTAAGAATAAGCTCTGATTTCTCAGCAGAAACCATGCAAGCGAGAAGGCAATGGGATGGTATATATAAAACCCTGAAAGAGAAAAATTTTCAACCAAGAATTATATACCCGGCAAAATTGTCCCTCAAATATGATGGTGAAATTAGGAGATTTCCAAATAAACAGAGATTAAGGGAATTTGTTAAAATCAGACCAACCTTATAAGAGATACTAAAGGGAGTCCTTTGAACAGAAAATCAAAAATAGCATATTACAACTGACCATAAATACACATGATGACATAACCCACAAATCACAGCTATGATATATCCAAAGTAAAATGAGCTTACAACAGTGTAAACAGGGAACCAGACACATGAATTGGCAAGTGAGGACAACTACAAACAAAAAGAGGGAAAAGACTGTGTAGTTACAGAATTTGGACTGGATAAGAAAACAATACCCATTAATATGCTGCCTACAAGAGACACAGCTTACAGATAAAGACAAAAATAGACTAAAAATCAAAGTTTGGAAAAAGCTGTATCAAGCAAATGGTGACTGTAAGAGAGCAGGAGTGGCAATATGGTGATTCCTTCAAAAGGTGGAATTAGAAATACCATTTGACCCAGCCATTCCATTACTAAGTATATACTCTAAAGAAGTGAGAGCCATGACAAGAACAGATATCTGCACACCCATATTCATCGTAGTACTATTTACAATAGCCAAAAGATGGAAACAACCTAGATGTCCATCATCTGAGGAATGGATAACCAAACTATGTTACACACACACAATGGAATACTATGCAATGCTAAAGAATAATGTAGAATCTGCAAAACACCACATAACATAGATGAACTTGGAGGACATTATGCTGAGTGAAATAAGTCATTCACAAAAGGACAAATATTGTATTAGTCCATTATTGTAAAAGTTAAGGAAAGGTTTATCTATAGAAGGAAATTTTCTTTGTTGGACATCAGGGGTGGGAGGGGAGAGGAGAGAATGCTGTTAGATAGAGATACATATTGATTTGGGTGAAGAGAATGGCAATGTATCAAATGTGAGTGACCAATATGGCATTGAGGAAGAGAAAGAAATAGAGAGGTACAAGGGAGGTACAGACAACAAGGATGAACCCTTTTGCACATACAGTACTGCGTTGACAGCGAAGGAAAACATGGGTATATGGGTGGACAGATGAGTGGACAGGCTGAAAGTTTAGGTATGTCTATGAAATGGGGTTGACTGCTAACCAGAAGGCTGGTGGTTCAAACCCACCAGCCACTCCTCGGAAGAAAGGTTGGACATTCCTACGTCCATAGTGATACTGCCTCGGAAACCCAAGGAGGGGTCACTATGAGTCAGGGCCGACTCAATGGCAAATAACAACAACAACATGAAATGGGGAGTGTATCCAAGAACATGTATAGGGTTAGCAGACAATGGTCCTGTAAGTTTAGGTGAATGATCAGAATTCCTAGGTGTATAGTAGAGGTGGCAAAGTTCAAGGTTGTGGATACTGCTTGGTCACAGCCAGCTACCCAGAGGGACTGAGTAGTTGAACCTGTGGGCTTGGGACCATATTCTCAGGGGACATCAAGCTATATTGGCATAACATACTATACAAAACATTGTTCCACCTCCTACTTTGGCAAGTAGTGACTGGGATCTTAAAAGCTAGCAAGCTACCATCTAGATATAATGATGAATCTCTCCTCGTCCAGAGCAAAAAAGAATGAAGAAAACCAAAATTAATGGAAACAATTAATCCTAGTGACTGGTATACCATCCAATCTGCAGCCTATACAACTATGAGACCAGAAGAACTAAATGGTGCCCGGTTACCACTGTCATCCACTTAGAAGGAGATCTATGTAGGAGATCCTTGATAGAGAGGGAGAACAATGTGGTATAAAATTTAAAATCATTTGGAAAAAAAGAAGGGGGGGGCAGGTTTACTGGTCCAATAAAGCCTGGTGGAACCACTGAGACTATGGCCCCTAACATACATACATACATACATACATACATACATACATACATTCATTCATTCATTCATTCATTTATTTATTTATAGAGAGAGAGAGAGAGAGCGAGAGAGAGTCGGGGCCGACTCGACGGCAAATAACAACAAAAACAACATATATATAAAATACATCATTACCTAGTGGGGTTCATACCAGGTATGCAAAGATTGTTCAAGGATCCTTAGAAAAGCAATCAATGTAATCCATCACATAAGTAAAACAAAGGAAATGAACCACATGATCATACCAATAGGTGCAACATATTGCATTTGAGAAAATCCAACACCAATTCCTTTTAAAAACTCAGAAAAGTGAGAAGAGAAAGGAAATTCCTCAACATAATAAGGGGATATATGCAAAACCAACAGCCAACATCATTCTCAATGGAGAGACACTGCAAGCATTTCCCTTGTAAATAGATACCAGACAAGGATGCCCTCTATCACTACTTCTATTCAATATAATACTAGAAGTTCTAGCCAGGGCTAAAAAGCAATAAAGGGAAATAAAATGTATCCAAATTGGTAAAGAAGAACTAAAACTATTCCTATTTTCAGATGATATAATCCTATACATAGAAAAACCCACAGACTCAGCAAGAAAATGACTAGAACTAATTAAATATTTAGGATAGTGGCAGGATACAAGATTAACATACAAAAGTCACATGGATTCCTCTACACCAGCAAATTGGTCTCTGAAAAATAAATAAATTTAATAGCCACTTACAGTAGCTATTAAAATATAAAATACTTGGTAATTAATCTCACCAGAGACCCAAAAAAAAGTATTCAAGGAAACTACAAAACACTACTGTAAGAAAATATAAGAGATCTACATTAATGGAAGAACATACAATGCTCATGGCTAGGAAGATTGAACATTGTGAAAATATTAATACCACAAAACAATCTATACCTTCAAAGGAATCTCAATCCAGATCCCATAAGCCTTCTTTAAGCACAATTGTCAAAGATTTCATTTTACTTGGAACCACAATCTACACCACAAAAGCAGCAGTCAAGAAATCAGAAGTCATGCTGTACTGCCCAAATCTGCTGCAAAAGAGCTCCTTCTTAAAGTCTTGAAGAGGAGCTCTGGTAGCATAGTGCCTACGGCACTTGACTGCTAACCAGAAGGCTGGCGGTCCAAACCCACCAGCTACTCCTTGGAAGGAAAGTTGGGCAATCTACTTCCATAGTGATACCGCCTCAGAAACCCAAGGAGGGGTCGCTATGAGTCAGGGGTGACTTGACGGTACATAACAACAACAACTATTTTGGTCATGTTGTAAGAAGGGGCCATTCCCTGGAGAAGGATGTCATGCTTGGTAGGGTGGAGGGTCGACGAAAGAGGGGGAGGCCTTCAACGAGATGGATTGATACAGTGGCTGCGATGATGGGCTCGAGTATAGCAGGGATTGTGGGGCTGGTGCGGGATCGGGCAGTGTTTCGTTCTGCTGTGCATGGGGTCGCTATGAGTCGGAAACGACTCGACGGCACTTAACAACAACAACAACAACAACAACAACAACAAAGTGTTGAAGAGCAAAGATGTCACTTTGAAGACTTAGGTGCACCTAACTCAAGCCATGGTATTTTCCATTGCCTCATATGCCTGTGAAAGCTGGACAATGAATAAGGAAGACTGAAGAAGAGTTGATGATTTTGAGCAGTGGTGATAGAAAAGTATACTGAAAATACCATGGACTGTCAGAGAATGAACAAGTATTTCCTGGAAGAAGTACAGCGACAATGCTTCTTGGACATGAGAATAGCCAGACATCATCTCACCTACTTTGGCCTTATTGTCTGAAGGGACCATTCCCTGGAGAAGCATAACATGCTTGGAAAAGTGGAGGGTCAGTAAAACTGGGAAAGACCCTCAATGAGATGAACTGACATAGTGGCTTCAATGATGGTCTCAGGTATAGCAAGGACTGTGAGGATGGCACACAGCCAGGAGATAGTTCATTCTGTTGTACACAGGGTTCCTAGGAGTTGGATCCCACTCAACAGCAACTAACTACAACAACTTCATTCAAAAAGGAATGAGACCTCAGATACGCAAGGCACTGTTAAAGAAAAACAAAGTAGGAGTTCTAGTACTCTCAGGTTTCAAAACCTATTAAACTACCACAGTAATCAAAACAGCCTGATAATAGTACAATGACAGACACATAGACCAGTCGAACAAGATTGCTGAAATACATCCATCCACCTAAGGTCAGCTGATCCTTGACAAAGGGCCAAAATCTATTCAATAGGAAGAGATAGTCTCTTTAACAAACAGCGTTTGGAAAACTGTATATCTATTTGCAAAAAATGAAACAAGATCCATGCCTTGCACCCACACAAAAACTAATCCCAGATGGATGGAAGACTTAAATGTGAAACCTAAAACTATATAGTTCATGAAAGATAAAAGAGAGTCAAATTTAGGGGACTCAATCAATGTATGTCATAAATAGACTATTAAGCATAATTCAAAACGCACAGAGAGAATATAAACTAGATGATTAGGACTTTCTCAAAATTAAATTCTTAAGTGCATCATAATTCTTCTCCAAATGGTAAAAAGAGAATCTACAGATTTGGAAAAAATATTCAGCAACAACATATCTGACAAGGGACTTAACTCTAAAATTTATAGAAATCCCAACACCTCAAAAACAAAAAGATGCACAATCCAATTGAAAATGAACAGAACACATGAACAGATATCTCACCAAAAATATATTCATGTGGCCAACAAACACATGGAGAAACATTCATGATTATTAGACATCAAATCAAAATAACAATAAGATACCATCTCATTAGAATACTAACAGCAAAGTTCAATAAGACAGAATATAACAAATGCTAGTGAGGATGTGGATAGAATGGGACATTCGAACAATGCTGATGGAACTGTGAAAGGATAAAACCACTTTGGAAATCAGTATGGTGATTCCTCAAAAAGTTGCAAGTAGAAATACCATTTGATCCAACTATCCCATTACTAAACATATATTTTAAATAAGGGAGAGCCAGGACATAAATAGACATATACACACCCATGTTCATCACAGCACTATCCATAATAGCAAACAGGTGGAAGCAATGTAAGTGCCCATCAGTGGATGAATGGATAATTAACTATGTTATATACGCACATCGAATACTATGCAACACTAAAGAATAATGTAGAATCCATGAAACACCTCATAACATGGATGAATTTGGAAGACATTATGCTAAGTGAAATAAGTCAATCACAGAAGGACAAATATTCTTAGTCCACTATTGTTAAAGTCAAAGAAAGGTTTACATATAGAAGGAAATTTTCTTTGTTGATTACCAGTGATGTAAGGAGTGTGTGTGGGGGGAATGAAACCTGGAATTTTAATACTGAAAGATTCTATGGGAAACATTTTTTAATGAGGTCGAGTCGGATCCAACTCATAACGATGCTTCCTTGTGTTTCCCAGGCAGTATCACTACAGAAGTTGATTGTCCAACCTTCCTTCCAAGGAGCAGCTGGTGCATTTGAACCAGCAGTCTTCTGGTTAGCAGGCAAATGCCTTAGGCACTACACCACCAGAGCTACCTTTCTTTAATGAGGTTGGAAGCATCAAAAGAAGATGGAAGAAATACAGAGTACCTGCACCAAAAAGTACTGGTTGACATTCACATATTTCAGAAAGTAGCACATGATCAAGAACAAATGGTAATGAAGGACGCAGTCCAATCTGCACTGAAATAATTGCTGAAAAATAAGGCTTAAGGAATTGATGGAAAACCCACTGAGATTGTTCAACAAATGGCTGCAACCCTGGAAGTGCTTACTTGTTTATGCCAAGAAATTTGGAAGACAGCAACCCTGACAACGAACTTGATATTGCATTTTGGGTGCTTTTGATATTTGTGCCCATTCCAAAGCAAGGTGACCCAATAGAATGTGGAAATTATTGAGCAATATAATTAATATAACATACAAATAAACTATTGTCAAAGATAATTAAAAAATGTTTGCAGCAGTATGTTAATAGAGAACTTTCAGAAAATCAAGCTGGAATCAGAAGAGGACATGGAATGAGGGATATTGTTGCTGAGTGTCAGATGGATCTGGGCTGGAAGCAAAGAATTTAAGAAAAATGTGTTTTATTGACTGTGCAAAGGCTTTCAACTGTGTGGATCATAACAAATTATGGATAACATTGTGAAGAGTGGGAATAGCAAAATAATTAATTTGAGCTCATGAAGAACCTATGAAGAGGCTGTCATTAGAACAGAACAAGGAGATATAGCATGGTTTAGACCAAGAGACTGTTTTTAGAATAGAATAAAGGGATACTGCATGCTTTAAAGTCAGGAAGCTTTTGTGTCAGGGTTGTATCATTTTGCCATAATTATTCAATTTGTATGCCAAAAAAAAAAATCTAAAAAGCTAGACTATATGAAAAAGAATGAGATGCTAGGACTGAAAGAAGACTCATTAACAAGCTGTGATATGCAGATGACACAAACCTGCTTGCTAAAAGTGAAGACAACAAAGCACTTAGTGATGAAGCTAACAGACTTCAGCCCTCAGTGTGTATTATACCTCAATATAAAGAAAACAGAAGTCCTGGACAAATAAGCAACATCATGATAAATGGAGAAAAGATATAGGTTGTCACAAATTTCATTCTACTTGGTTGACAATCAACCACCATACACTCTAGCAGCAGTCAAGATATTGTTGCTGTTGTTGTTGTTGTTGTTGTCAGGTGCCGTCAAGTCGTTTCCAACTCATAGTGACCCCATGCACAGCAGAACGAAACATTGCCCGATCCCACGCCAGCTCCACGATCCCTGCTATACTTGAGCCCATCATCACAGCCACTGTG
>NW_006921977.1:855186-871443 GCF_000298275.1 Orycteropus afer afer | reverse complement strand
TCTGGTTTCTGGTCATTGGTTTTCAATGCATCAAATCTATTCTTTAGATGGTCTCTAAATTCAGGAGGGATATATTCAAGATCATATTTTGGCTCTCTTGGACTTATTTTAATGGACTTCAACTTCAAGTTGAACTTGCGTATGAGCAGTTGATAGTCTGTTCCACAATCAGCTCCTGGCCTGGATTGGCTGAAGATATTGAGCTTTTCCACCACCTCTTGACACAAATGTAGTCAATCTGATTCTTGTGTGTTCCATCTGGTGAAGTCCACATGTAGAGCCGCCATTTGTGTTGTTGAAAAAAGGTGTTTGCAATGAACAAGTCATTGGTCTTGCCAAATTCTACCATGCCAGTTCCAGCATTATTTCTGTCACCAAGGCCAAATTTTTCAACTACTGGTGATTCTTCTTTGTTTCCAACTTTTGCATTCCAGTCATCAATGATAATTAGCACATCCTGATTGCATGTTCAGTCAATTTTCAGACTGCAGAAGTTGATAAAATTTTTTCAATTTCCTCCTCTGTGGCTTTGGTGGTTAGGGCATAAATTTGAATAATAGTCATATCAATGGGTCTTCCTTGTAGGCATATGGATATTATCCTATCACTGACAGCACTGTACTTCAGGACAGATCTTGAAACATCCTTTGTGATGATGAATGCCACGCCATTCCTCTTCAAACTGTCATTCCCAGAATAGTAGATCACATGGTTGTCTAATTAAAAATGGCCAAAAACAGTCTATTTCAGCTCACTAATGCTGAGGATATCAATCTTTATGCATTCCATTTCATTTTTGAATTGAAACTTCCAATTTTCCTAGATTTATGCTTTGTATATTCCATGTTCTGATGATTAATGGATGTCTGCAGCTGTTTCTCTTCAATTTTAGTGGTGCCACATAAGCAAATGGAGGTCTTGAAAGCTTTACCTTATCCATAGGATTAAGGCTGGGTTTACTCAGATGATGCAGCTCTTTTCCAGTCCTATTTTGAGAGCCTTGTAACCTAACCGGACTATTCATAAATTTGCGTGGTAATGTATCAAACAGTATTTCTTTGCTATTCATAAGGTTTTCCCTGGCCAATTATTTGAGACGTGGACAGCCTCTTCCTTCTTCCTAGTCTGTCTCAGTCTGTAAGCTGGGATGATACCGGTGCACCATGTGCATCCCGCTGTGTTAGAAACACCAGTGGGTTAGCCTAAAAAGTCACATCAACATGTCACCACGGTAGGACAAACCGACAGACAAGTTTGCCTCCCTATTGGCAACCTCTCATACCACCCTCACCTGGGTCCCTGCGGTTGACTCAAGATATTAGATATTGTATTACACTGGGCCAATCTGCTGGAAAAGACTTCTTTAAACTGTTGAGCAAAGATGTCACTTTCAAGACTAAGGTATGCTTAACCCAGTCCGTTGTATTTTCAGTCAGCTTATATGCATGTGAAAGCTGGACAATGAAGACCGAAGAAGAGCTGATGCCTTTGAAATGTGGTGTTGGGGAAGAATACTGAAAATACCATGGACTTCCAGAATAATTAACAAATCTGTTCTGGGGGAAGTATAGCTGGAATGCTCTTACAAGTAGAATGGCCAAACTTCATCTCACCTAATTTGGCCATATTGTCATAGGGATTAGTTCCTGGAGATGGCCCATCAGGCATACTAGAGAGTCAGCAAAAAAGAGAAAGCTCCTCAATGAGATAGATTGACACAGTGGCTGCAACTATGGGTTCAAGTATAGCAATGTTTGTAAGAATTGTCCAAGATCAGGTGGTGTTTTGTTCTGTTGTAAATAGGGCCACCATGAGTTGGAGCTCACTGGATGGCGCCTAACAACAACAAGAAGGTAGCAAAACATATTGAAAGATATAGGAGACATCAAAAGAAGATGGAAGGAATACAAAGATTCACTGTAAGAATAAGAATTGTTCAATGTTCAGTCATTTCAAGACATAGTATATAACTAAAATGCATGTTATTAAAGAAAGAAGTCCAAGCAGTACTGAAGGAATTAGCATAAAACAGGACTCCAGAAATTGACAGAATACCAATTAAGATGTTTAAACAAATGAATATAACACTGGAAATGCTCAAGCATGTAAATAAAAAATTTGGAACACAGCTTCCTGGTCTACCAATAGGAAGAGCTCCATATCTGTGCTTCTGCCAAAGAAAGATGATTGAACAAAATGATGAAATTAGTGAACAGAAAGATTAATATCACACACAAGTAAAATGTTGCTGAAGATAATTTTTTTAAAAATGCAGCAATAAATCAATAGGGAACTTCTAGAAATACAAAGGTAACTCAGAAGAGGACGCAGAATAGGAGATATCATTGTTAATGTCAGATGGGTTTTGGTTGAAAGGAGAACATACCAAAGAAATGTTTACCTGTTGTTTTGTTGACTATGCAAAGGCATTTGGCTGTGTGGATCACAACAAATAATGGATAACACTGTGAAGAATGAGCATTCCATAGCACTTAATAGAGCTCTGGTGGCACAGCGCCTAAGACATTTGACTGCTAACCAGAAGTTCAGCAGTTTAAACCCATGAACCATTCTTTGGAAGGAAGATGGGTCAATCTACTTCTATAAAGATTTTTGCCTCAGAAACTCAATGGGGGGTCACTCTAAGTCAGAATTAACTCACTGACAGTGAGTTTGGTTTGCTTTTTTTTGTTTTGTTTTGTTTGGTTTGGTTTTATTTTTGAACCTGTACAGAGACTAAGAGGTAATTATTCAAACAGAATGAGGGGATACTGTATGTTTAAGAATACAACCTTCACTATGGATTATACCTCAACGTAAACAAAAGAAAAATCCTTACTGCTTGACCAATAAGCAATATCATGATATAAAGAGAAAAGGTTGACGTTGTCAAGGATTAATTTTAGTTGGATCCACAACCAACACACTTGGAAGCAGCAGTCAAGAAATCAGAGGGTTTGTTGCACTAGGCAAAACCAGTACAAAAGACCTCTTTAAGGTATTAAGAAGTAAAGATATTACTTGGAAACTCTGGTGGCTGGTAGTTCAAACTCACCAGCCACTCCTAGGAAGAAAGGTTGGACAATCTGCTTCTGTAGTGATACCGCCTCAGAATCCAAAGGAGGGTTCTCTATAAGTCGGAGCTGATTTTGAAAAAAAAAAAAAAAAAAGACCAAAGCCAAGATATTTCACTTGCCTCCTATGTGTGTTAAAAGTGAATAATGAATAAGAAAGACTGAGTAAGAATTGATGCGTTTGAAATATGGTGTTGGCAAAGAATACTGAATATGCCATGGGCTGCCAGAATAATGGATACATCTGTTAAGGAGGAAGTACAGCAGCAATGCTCCTTAGGAGGATGGTGAGACATTGTATCATGTACTTTGGACATGTTATCATGAGGGACTAGGGCGACATGTTTTGAAAAGCAGAGAGTCTGCAAGAAAGAGGAAGATCCTCCGTGGGATGGACTGACACAGTGGCTCCAACCACAGCATCAAACCTAGCAACGGCTGTGAGGACCTGGCAGTGCTTCTCTCTGCTCTACATTGAGTCTCCCTGAGTTGACACTTAAGTGACAGCACTTAGCAACAGCAACATCTACAAGATGAGCTTCAGAGATTTGCACAAGGGTGCAATGTCAGTGCTAGACATAGGCTCTATTTTTCATGAGTATGCCTGTTAATGGGTCTTGAATTTTTAATTTACAATGTTTGCTTTAGAACTATGAATGTACCTATTGAGAAATAGAGAAAAAAATATATATTGGGCTTCATAATTGAAGTGGCATGAGTGGATTATGGCCACATATACCTGTTAGGGGCTTGAAACTTAGCTGAAAAACCACTGATGGTTATAACTGAGGGAAGGGCAAGTTTAGATTTGTGTTTTGGAGCCATCACTGATTTCAAGACAATGTGGAATTAAGGAGAGCAAGACAGGGGCAAGGAAACAAAGTAAGAAATTATTGCAATGAAAGAGACCGAAGATTTACGTGTCTAAACTCGATGGGCAATAGGCAGAGGCCACAGAGAGCGATTTGAGCAATACTAAGAGAAGAATGAGTGACATTTAACATTCAATAGAATGTGCGGTAACGGGTGGAAACGTGTGCTCGTGAGCATCCGGAGTTGAAACTGATGAAAGGGCCAAAAGCAAAATTCAGGAGTTCAGAAGGACTGTGGAGTTTTCTTACTTAGATTACCACTAAAATGATAGTATTTTAGAAAGAAAAAAAAAAAAAAATCAATTTTAGTTTTCCAGTAGATTTCACAAGGAGAACTCGTGACACAGCGCTAACCAAAAGTTTGGATAATCATCTGCTAACCAGAAGTTTGGCACTTTGAATCTACAAGTTGCTCAGCAGGAGAAAGATTAGACAGTCTGCTTCTATAAAGATTCACAAAATCCACAGCCTGAGAAACCCTATGGTGCAGTTCTACTCTGTCCTATAGGACTGCTATGAATTGGAATCAACTCAATGTCAATGATTTTAAAATAGTTTTCTCATGTAATATTTTTAATTTTCAAATACAAAAAATGTATATGTAAATGTATTCATTATAAATATATATGTCAATAGTTCTCCTTCTTGGTGTTGTCTTTATCGTTAGGTGCCGTTGAGTTGACTCTGACACATGGTGACCCTATATACAACAGAAGGAAACACCAAATGGTCCTATGCCAGCCTCACAATCCTTGTTACATCTGAGCCCGTTGTTGCAGCCACTGTGTCAATCCATCTTGTTGAGGACCTCCCATTTTTCATTACAGTATGGATTACATCTCATAAAGAAAATGAAAATCCTCACAACTGAACAAATGAGCAGCATCACGATGAATGGAGAAGAGATTGAAGTTGACAAGAATTTCATATTAATTGGTTCCTCAATCAACACCAATGGAAGCAGCAGTCAAGAAATCAGATGATACACTGCACTGGGCAAATCTGCTGCAAAACACCTCTTTAAATTTCTGAAGACCAAAGCGGTCTCTTTGAAGAGCAAGGTGTGCCTAACCCAAGCCATGTTATTTTCAATTGCCTTATATGCATGTGAAAGCTAGAAAATAAATAAGGAAGACTGAAGAAAAGTTGATGCTTTTGAGTTGTGGTGTTGGTGAAGAATACTGTAAGTACCACAGGCCGCCAGAATAATGAACAAATCTGTCCTGGATGAAGTGCAACCGGAATCCTCCCTGGAAGCGAGAATGGCCAGACTTTGTTTTATCTACCTTAGTCATGTTGTCAGAAGGGACCATTCTCCTTCTTACAATATCCAAATTGCTTACTTAAAATTGAAATCTTTGTTCTAAGTAGTTTTCTTTCCTTTCTCAGCTGATTTTCTTCATACTCAAATTACTCTGTATCACAGAGCTAGGAAAACCATTTAGCTACATGACTTACCCTTTAAAATATCAGCAGTTTATTCACTATCAGTCAGAATCAACTTGATGGCAGTGGGTATATATACGCATAAAACCTAGCAATCTTGGTTTTATGAGTAACATTTTGGAGAACAGGAATTCTAGACCACTTAATTTTTCTCTTGTAGAACCTGCACCTAGACCTAGAGACAGACATACAAACAGGAAAAAGGGCATACGGCATGGTTAAGAATCAGAAAAGGTGTGTATCAGGGTTGTGTTCTTTCATCATATTTATTAATCTGTTTGCTAAGCAGATAATCCATGAAACTGGACTTTATAAAGAACAACGTGGCACCTGGATCAGAGGAAGACTCCTTAATAACCTGTGATATGCAGAGGACACAACCTTGCTTACTGGAAGCAAAGAGGACTTGAAATCTTTACTGATGAAGATCAAAGAATGCACCTTTCAGTATGGATTACACTCAACATAAAGAAAACCAAAGTCCTCACTACTGGACCAATAACAACATCATGATAAAAAGAGCAAAAAAATGAAATTGTCAAAAATTTCTTTTCTCTTGGATCCACAATTAACACCCATGGAAGCAGCAGTCAAGAAAACAGATGATGTGCTACACTGGGCAAATCTGTTGCAAAAGGCCTCCTAAAGTGTTTAAAAACAAAGATGTCACTTTGTAACCTAAGGACTGACCTAGGCCATGGTACTTTCTATTGCTTCATACGCATGTGAAAGCTGAATAATGAATAAGAAAAATTGAATCAGTTGAAATACTGCTTTAATATCGATTAAAACGTGGACTGCGAGAATAACCAATGAATCTGTCTTGCAAGAAATATTGTTTGTTCTTCTCGCAGTCCAGGGTATTTTCAATATTCTTAGCCAACACTACAATTCAGACATATATAATTCTTAGGTCTTCCATATCCATGTCTACTTTAGCAAGACTTTTCTAATCCTGGTAATTCTTATTAAGGATAATGAACTTGAAAATAATTTGTTGTCTGCAAGACACTCTCACTTTCCTTCTCCTTTCATGTATCCACTAATCCTGAATTATTGTATCATGATCCTGGGCCAAACCCAATCAGAGTAGGCACATTAAGAAAGTTGCTTTGTGCGAGACCTTCAAAATTTTAAAACTATTTCACCTTTTGTCTGCCTTGAGCACTGTGCTCTTTTAATCACCATCTCTATGGGATCATGTTGAAAACGGCAACTTGAAAGATTAGACAGGAACTTTAGAAAGTGGAGAGTTTATGTTAATGGGGGAGGAAAGATTCAGAAAAGGAAGGTGCAAATTGTTGCACAACTTGAAAAATGTAATCAATGTCAATGAATTGTACATGTAGACACTGTATCAGTATATGACTTGCTGTGTGTATTCTCAACTTCAACAAATAAAAGAAATTATACAAAAAAAAGAAAAAATCTCTCATCTTTTGACTTCGGGAATTCTGGTGGCCTAGTGCCTAAGGCATTTGATTGCTAACTAGAAGGCTAGTGTTCAAACCCACCAACCAGTCCTTGGAGGCAAGTTTGGACAATCTACTTCCATAGTGATACTGCCTCAGAAAACCAAGGAGAGGTCTCTATGAGTAGGATCCAGCTCAATGGCAGTAAGTTTTTTTTTTTTTAACTATCTAATCTCATTTTTAATTGAGCTATGCACCCTCTACACTGAAAAATAAAAAAAAAAAATGCATATACATATACACATATTTATACATACATACATATATACATATTCACATATATACATACATATATATACACATATTCACATATATACATATATACACATATTCATATATATATACACACACACACACATATTCATATATATACATATATTCATATATATATACATATATTCATATACATATATATACAAATAATCATATACATATATACATATATATTCATATACATATATATATATATATGTGTGTATATATAACCCAAGAATATTTCCGCTGAGTGAGTAAGGAGGGGTTCCCATTCACTTCCCTAGAGGCAATTATTGTTACGAATCCTTGGTTATACTCTGAATCAATGCATAACCTCCCCCCCCAAAAAAAAAGGAAAGGAAAGGAAATCTATGCCTCAGTGGTCCTCCATCCTGTCTGTTACAATCACCTGGGGAGATTTAGAAAATATATATTGATGCCTGGGTCCATCCTCAGAGATTACAATTTAATTGGTCTGTGAAAAAACTAAGATATTGGGATTTTAAATGTTCTCTAGGCAATTTTAAAGTGTAGCCAAAATTGAGAACCACTGATCTATACTAGAACTCACTTTTCTCCCTTTAAAACGGTAACAAGATTTTCCTAAATTTCTCTTTTTAAAAAATAATATACAGTTCCTCATTGTGTGAAGAGATCATGTCCTATTCAACCAGAATCCTACATTAAAAACTTCACTGATTTTTATTTTTATTTTTTTTAATTCCATAAGCAATGCTGCTATGGTGTGTATAGTCAGATATTCTGATATTATAACTGGAATATACATTCCAAGACATACAGTATCTGCACCAAACTGCATGGTGATTGTATTTGGTGTGTATTGTGAAACTGCCTTTTAAACTTTGCCTTGTCACATGCACTGTAGAAGAATATGTTTCCCCACAATCTCCTGGTCCTTGTCAAGCTTTAATTTACATGTGAATCATCTGGGATGTAGTTCAGAAAAAGGTCTCTTATGTCCAGGGGATGCCGCCGCCATATGGAAGCTGTAATTCTGCATATCTCACAAGCTCCTTCATTGGTGCCAATGCTGTTTGCCTGCAGACTACCTTTTAGGTAGGAAAAGGCTAGCATGAACAGTGGCTAGAACACCTCGGGAATTTTGTAAATAGGTGAAAAACAGTCATTTATTATAGTATTAAATTTAATTTACCCTATGAGAGTTGAATATTCATATGCTAGAGTTATTTGTATTCTTCCTATTTAATGTCTGTTTATATCATCTATCTATCTACCTACCTACCTATCTATGCTGTTAGATGCACTCAATAATGTGGCAACTTTGAAAATCACACTTCACATGGCCCGGGGCTGGTTTATGCTGCCTTCTGTTGTTGTCATTGTTACTGCTGTCCCTGCAGCTGCTGCCAAACTTTGGTTAGTAACTTTCTGGGCTATTTGGTAAGGACTTTATGTTTATGTTGAACGCACTTTTTAAGTCTCCACTTGATCACTTTAGTGATCAGTTCAACAGTGGGCAAGGATTTCTTCAGATCCCTTAAACCAATGAATCTCTGAAGACTGCTTGTATGTATTATGACATGTGCTTGACTCGTTACTATTTGGCCTTCCCCTCAATCAGCCTGTGTAGAGTCTCTAGCATAGCCAGAAATGAAACTTAGAAACTTCTTAAGTCTTTCCTACTATGATCCATGTTGTTGTTGTTGTTATGTGCTTTCGAGTTGGACCTGACCCTCAGCGACCCCTCCTTGGGTTTCCAAGGCAGTATCACTATGGAAGGAGATTGCCCCATCTTCCTTCCAAGGAGTGGCCGGTGAGTTTGAACCACCAGCCTTCTGGTTAGCAGCCAAGTGCTTTAGGCACTATGTGCATTCTTCTAAATACCTAGGATGATATTGGAGTTTTTCTAACCCTTTTATGGATATTTTATTCCCCAAATTTTCTTTTTTCAGTTTATTTCTTTTCCTTTTTTTTTTTTTTTTTTCCCCTAGAGGCAGAAGCATAGTGTCTAAGGCATTTAACTGCTAACCAGAAGGCTGGAAGTTCAAACCCACCAGCCACTCCTCGTAAGGAAGATCGGGCAATCTACTTCCACAGTGATACTGTCTTGGAAACCCAAAGAGGGTAGCTATGAGTCAAGGGCTGACTCAATGGCACATAATAACAACAACACAACAGAGGCAGAAGGACTCTCTCACTGCTGGCTGAGAGATGCACTGCTGAGGGAGATGCACTTGCTGAGAGACATGAGAGACGTATGCTGCTGAGAGAGATGTGAAAACATGCACTGCTGAGAGAGAGACGTGCTACTGAGAGAGACTGAGAGAGATGGCTGGCTAAGAAAGACTGAGCGTATTCCTGAACTTGAATTGTAGCCTGTTGCTTCCCTAATAAGCCACACATCTGAGAGTTCTGTGTGGGCACTGCAGTGATTTACTGAACCCAGCAGAGAGGTGGTAGGTGTCATGGAAGGAACAGTTAGTGTCAAGGTTGGTAAGAGGGCTGGGAGAGTGGCGGCATGTCTGGCCGTGTAAGAACAGGCCTTGGGCTGCTGGTGGTGATCCTGTCTTCATCTTGTGGAGTTAGAGGTGGTCAGAAGATGTGGACTCCTTGATCGTTTAGCACCTAATGAGTTGCTTCACTCCAGCTTCCTTCACTTGCACTGACTCATTAGAAGGCCCTGTATCTAACTTTTCAATTTTGTATTTGTTTTATTATATACATGGAAAGGCTTGCCAAACTTAGTGAAGGAAAATACAGGATACTCAGTTACGTTTGAGCTTTATATAAACAATGGGTAATTTTTTGAGTATATGTATGTTCCATGCAATATTTGGAACATACTTTAAAAAAAAAATCACTGTTCATGTGAAATTCAAATGTAACTGGACATCTTGTAGTTTATCTGGTGACTTGGAATGTCACTTGCCCTGTCCAAATTATATAAATTCAGGCTCTAAAAAACTGAATCAACCTCTGTTCTATTGCTATGCTAAAAGTTTGAGTTATTATATGTTTATATTTAGGGTTAAAGGAACTCTGGTAGCGTAGTGTCTTGAAAGCTAACCAGAAGGCTGGCAGTTCAAACCCACCAGCTACTCTTTGGAAGGAACGTTGAGCAATCTACTTCCATAGTGATACTGCCTTGGAAACCCATGGAGGGGTTGCTGTCCAACTCGGTGGCACATAACCATAACAACAACAACAACATTTAGGGTTAAGGTTTAATATTTTCATTGGATATTAACCAACAAGTGTATATACTTAGAAAACATAAGATGAGTAGACAGTTGTTTCAAATACATTATTTTGTATTATGTATCCTGTACAATTAAATATATTTCACTGGCTAATTTTTAACAAAGAGAAATATAGTTATCAAATTTTCCAAAAACTAAAACTCATCGCCATGGAGTCAATTCTAACTCATAGTGACCCCAGCAGGTTAACTCTTTATGGAAGTATACTGCCCCATCTCCCTCCTGTGGAGCAGCTTGTAGGTTTGAACCACTGACCTTCTCATTAGCAGCCAAATGCCTTACCCACTAAATCACCAGAGCTCCTTAATAAGTCAGTAAGGATCATATATATTCATATTTTTATTAATTAGTAATTATTAAACCCCTACTGTGTGCTATGCACTTCAATAGACCTTGATGATGCAAAACAAAGAAAAAAAGGTCTTAATATTTTTAAGTGTCTGGAAAGATTATGCAGTAATGTGACCTATTATTGGTAGATGTACCAATAGCAATTTTAATACAAATTATTGTTATTAAATGCCAGTAAATAACCATTAAGTTCCCACACTATTAGACAACTGAAAATATTTGATTATTTTTAATAAATATACATATACAATTCTTGTTAAGTAATGGGTAGATTTATGCACCATACACTAAAATGCTCTATTTCAAATTAACTTGATTTTTATTTTCCTATTTTCATGTTTTCAAGAATCCTCCTAAACAGTTTGAGAGAGATATGAGACTGAAAATTGATATATACATTTGAAAAACATAGAGGGACTTTTAGATTTATTTGGATCTTTCAAACACCCCTGTGATTTTGCAGTTTTTCAAAGAACATCTATCTCCTCTATGGTAGCTCAAATATCAGCAAGAAAGCTAGAAATGCTTAATATTCAGGATGTCTGCCAAGAAATGAAAGATCTCAGGATTAATTAGGGCAGAAATATAATCTCTATGATAAACCAATCTCCAATTATGAATATCCAATGATCACCCTTACATTATTGCAATTAGCATATAAATGCTAATTCAGTCTATCAAAAAACCCTGGACCCATAGTTTATTACAGCCAACTAGTTTATACATTAAGGTATATCAGTAAGGGCCCCTACTCAGCAAGAATCAGATGACACACACAAAGTAGAATAATTTGAGTTAAATAAATGAATTATTTATAGGTGTGAGAAAGGGTAACACAGTATCCTGAGACTAGTAATGGTTGCCTTTGAGTTGACAATAATGGACACGTTCTCAGAAAAGAGTTTTGATATAGAGATGGTTGCTTTCAGAGGAGCAGTGAGACTCAATCTACTGTGAGACACAATCAGCCTGCAGCATCCCAGCTGGATGGGAACAGAGTGACAGATAAGACAACTTCCTTCTGTCCACTGTCTTCGATCTTGCGGAGCTCCACCTTAACCAAACGCAACTGGAAACTAAAGGGCAAGGGCATCTATTGGTGCTACCCATGCAGAGTAGGCTCTAGGTGTAGATCACTGAGAGGTGGTGTAGAGAGTACCTCTTGAAGGAAAAATGGAAGATGTACGAAAGTGAGGTCATCAAGGGAAAGCAAACATTCCAACTCTGGTATTTTACTTTAATCTTATTTTCATTTAACATGATTACGTTTTTCTGTTTCTGATACCAGAATCTGATATTTAGAAATGTTTAGACTTAAGTGTCAAGAAATGTACAGGTATATTTGGGATGGGATGGTTAAAATGCTGGCTACATGACACACATAAAGTTCAGGTTGGGAAAACCATAAAACACCACAAAGATAGCCACCCACAGAAGAATTGTATTTTGAGTATAATGAGGGGTTAGGTGATTATTATTTAAGGAAGAAGTCCATTTGATTTAGGAGATCAAAGATCAAAAACCAACCAAAGAGCAATACTTTTAAATATAACATACACACACACTCACTCACTTGCTACCAAGGAGTCTGTTCTGACTCATAGCGATCCTCTATGGGTTTCTGAGGCAGTAAATCATTACAGAAGTAGATTGCCCAGTCTTCTTTCTGTGGGGTGCCTGGAGGGTTTGAACCACCAACGTTCTGGTTAACAGCCAAATACCTTAGGCACTACACCACTAGAGCTCCTTTTCAAATATAAAAGTCCAATTAAAAGAGCGGAGATCTCTCATAATACAGTATCATAGACACCCAACTTCTAAAATTGGTGAATTTAGGGTGAAAATTCTAGCTGAATAAGAAAAGACTTATGTATTTAAAGTTTTATGTTGGTTTTCCTTAAAATATCAGGAAGGCAACTCTGTCATCATTAAAAAGAACCATGTTAGTCTTCTTATACTTTCTCTTTGAATGAAAGAATACATCAGATGACTTGAAATGTTATATTTTTAATGTTTTTGAGTGTCCTTTTCTACTCATTGTAGCAAAATGATCAGTGATATTTGTTAATTTCAAAATATTAAAACTATAATGAGCAATACAGGCATAAGTGAGGAATATATTCACAGTGATGGTTAATATGAAAATTATATGAAATAATGATTTTTCATGTCATAAACTAGAATTAATGATTTTGAAATTTGTGAAATATTTGATTTTCAGAATTATATTTTTCAGTCAATTTTCATTATTTTGAAGATACTTAATTTAAAATTTACATCTATATAACAATTAAGCCAAAAAAAACCAAACACTAAAATGAACAAAAATATCAGTATATGTAAAAACAAACAAACAAACAAAAAATCCCCACATATTTAGCGAATGATTACAACGTGTCATATATGCCAAAATGGTCATTTAGTGACCTCTGGTGGTGTAGTGGCTAAGGCACTTGACTGCTAACCAGAAGGCTGGCAGTTCAAACCCACCAGCCACTCCTCGGAAGAAAGACTGGGCAATCTACTTCTGTAGTGATACTGCCTCGGAAACCCAAGACGGGGTAGATATCAGTTGGATCCAACTCAACAGCAGGGAGTTTGGTTTGGTCTTATAAATCTATTAATAATTTAAAATATTATTTAACACTATGGCACAAAATTTATAAAAGTAGGAAAAAAAACAGGCTTTGTATATATAGCCTGGTGATTTTTTAGTTTCATTTTATTTTTTTAAAATCTGTTCCTAGCTATCATAATTAATTTATATTGGCTCCAATACAAAGCTATGGAGAAATAAAATTGTCAAAAACTCTGAAATTCAATAATTCTATCAAGAGGAGTAATAACATAAACAGGAGATTAATAATGAATTTCTTGAATTCTTTAAGAAGAGAGGAAGCATATCTATCAGTGTTTAAAGAGATTCATTTTCAACACAGACTGAATGCCATAAATACCCATTATTTCAAACATTATAATATAGGTATTTACAGATGGAGCTCGCGTGATACTAGATTGAATGTCTAATGGAGAGTACAGCTGTTTCAACCTTCTCCATTAGAGAAGGCAGTAAAGTGAAATGCTGCAATTTCTATTATGAATTAGAGGAGGGGCCTTTGTGAAAGATCTGAGTCTTCATGAATGCTAAGCTGACATTTGCAAAATTGATTTCTCCTGACATTTAGAAGAGTTCTACAGAACTATGTGTACATGTTCTAATACACTGGTAATAGTTAAAGCTTTTAAAAGAATGTTACTGTTCCAAAATACTGAGAGTATGTCTCCTGTTAAGTGAGAGCAGATTTCAGATTTGCAAAATGAAGTTGTAACATCTGGCTCTAAACTTATGTCCCAAACCAAAATAGATCAAAACTCCAAGGTAGTCAATAGTGTTGTTCATTGTTGACTTATGAATGAGTGGATTTTGGCCTTGCAGGGAAGAGGGCTGTGATAGTTGGAGCTGTGTATCAACTTGGCTAGAGCACAATCTTGTGCGGTTTAAGCAGTTGTGATGTAGGTTGTTCCCATGATGGGGTCAGATGAATATGTTTTGGGAAGTCAATCCCTAGGGGTGTGGCCTGCTTCCAGTATATTTATGGACATTCTGGGAAAAGAGACACTCTTCTGTGGATTGGAATTTTGTTGTGCTGCCTACATCTGTCTGAAAGTGAACAATCCACCATCCGGCCTGGAGAGCTGGGATTTGTCATTCGTTGGAGTCAACAGCCAGTATACTGCCTGCCAACATTGAGCTCCTCAGCCCCTGCAGCTGCATGAGTTGGAAAAGCCTCCAGTTTGACAACTGATTCAAGAACTTTGGACTTGCCAGCATCTATAAGTGTGTGAGCCATTTTCCTAAGATAAATTTCTCTTTCTCTCTATGTATAAGCTTTACCGTTTTTTTTTTTTTTTGTTTTGTGTTTTTTTTTTTTTTTTTTTTTTTTTTTTTTTGTTGTTGTTGTTGTTGTTCTTTTTTCCTCTAGAGAACCCAGTCTAACATATTTGGTACCAGGAATGGAGTGAAAACGGGAGTGGTACCACTCACTATTACCCCTAGTTACCCACTCAAAAAATTTTTGCTTCTTGTCCCTGCTACCCTATGCTCTGTGGGTCTGGAGATCTTAGTCTCAAAGGGAGGAACAGTTCCACCTGGAGACACAATGCTGACTGCACTGAACTGGAAATTAAGAATGCCATCTGGCCATTTTGGCTTCCTCATGCCTCTGGATCAACAGACAAAGAAGGGCATTACTGTACTATCTAATGTGATAGATCCTGATAACCAAGGGGAAATTGGATTGGCTTTACATAATGGAGGTAAAGAAGAATATGTCTGGAATACAGGAGATTCTTTAGGACGTCTCTTAGTACTACCATGCCCTCTGCTTAAAGTCAATGGAAAATTACAGCAACCCAATTCTGATATGACTGCTAATGGCCCAGACCCTTCAGGAATGAAAGTTGGGTCACCCCACCAGGCAAAGAACTACGACCAGCAGAGGCGCTTGCTGAGGGCAAGGGAAATACAGAATGGGTGGTGGAAGAAGGTAGTTCTGAACATCAGCTACAACCATGTGACCAGTTGCAGAAATGAGGACTGTGATTGTTATATATATTCAATGTATATGTGCATCAAATATTTTTCTTTCCTTCTGTTATGAACTGTGAAATGTAAATGAGGTTAATTTGTTTTGGTTGTACGTGTGTTAGCGTATCATGTTAGGTGCAAATAGGATTTTAAAATTCCTTAGAGTTATATGTGGTTAAGAAGATGCATACAACTGCCAAGATGACAAGGGGTGGATTGTGATAGTTGGAATTGTGTGTCAACTTGGCTGGACCACAATCTTCTGTGGTTTAAGCAGTTATGATATGGTTATTCCCATGATGGGATCAGATGTCTATATTTTGAGCAGCCAATCTGTTGAAAGGGAGTTTCCCTAGGGGTGTGGCCTGCTTCCAGTATATTTATGGACATCCTAGGAAAAGAGATAGGATTGGAATCCTGTTGTGTTGCCTACAACTGTCCATGAGGGAACAATCCACCATTTGGCCTAGAGATCTTGGATTTGTCATTTGTTGGACACATCAGCCAGTATGCTGCCAGCCAACCTTGAGCTCCTCAGCCCCTGCAGCTGCATGAGTCAGGAAAAGCCTCCAGCTTTTATAAGTGTGTGAGCCATTTTCCTACGATAAATTTATCTTTTCTATATATATAAGCTTTAGTGGTTTTGTTTCTTTAGAAAACCCAGTCTAACACAAGGGAGAACAATAAGACATGTTACAAAGAGGATGGAAATATTTCTGATTGAACACTGGAAATTGCTGATATCATTTTTTCATTTACAGAAAAGACATTTTTGCAGTATATAAAATGAAAGTTCACTTTTCTTTACTGGTTTCTGGGAGTGTGCCTTAGGTGACACTAACAGTTAACACACTGTGGTATAGTAAATCACTTAGTGTGGCTTTTCTACCCATAAGTCTTTGTAAACTCCAAGGTGGGATTTTCTATGAGCAACTGAGGAGCTCCTGATTGCTGAAG
>NW_006921977.1:852445-853939 GCF_000298275.1 Orycteropus afer afer | reverse complement strand
CCCTCCTTGGGTTTCCAAGGCAGTATCACTACGGAAGTAGGATTGCCCAACCTTCCTTCCGAGGAGTGGCTAGTGGGTTTGAACCGCCAGCCTTCTGGTTAGCAGTCAAGTTTAAGGTATCTCTAAATCTTAGAGTGTGATACTGAGCCAATTTAGTAGAAAGGGTCCCTTAAGATAATTATAGAGTATGGATATAAAACATAGCTGGACAAGATTGGAGGCCTTTAGGTGGGAGGTTGATGAGAATGTTTGAGAAAAGTAGACCTTTCCTAGCAGTGTGGCAGTGGGAAGGTTTATCAGGAAAATGGTGGGAGAAGAAAAAAACAAACAACAAAAACATGACTTCTGAGTAGATACTGTTAACTGAGAAAATGACCTTAAAATTATTAGAAACAGAAAGTTAAAAGAACATGTTGAAGAATATCTTAAAATTGAGGTTTTAGGGGAAAATGCACTAATATGTGATTAAACTAAAATTTATCAAATCAATGTATTTTACTCGGTTTTACAATCCCTAAGTTGTTTGACTGCTAACCAGAAGTTTGGCAGTTCAAATCTACCAGCTGCTCCATGGAAGAAAGATAGGGCAATCTCCTTCCATAAAGATTTACCACTTTGGAAACCTAATGAGGGTCACTATGAGTTGAAATCAATTTGACAGCAGTGGATTTGTTTCTTGTTCTTTGATGCTGGCAATGTTTTACCAATTTTACCAATTTTTCTTCTTTTTCTTTAACAAGTAAAAGTTTAAAAATTGTGTATAAAGATTTCAGCCTTTAGTATGGATAATACTTCAACACAAATAAAATTAAAAAATCCTCACAACTGGACCAATAAGGAACATCTTGATAAATGGAGAAAAGATTTGAGTTGTCAAAGATTTCATTTTACTTGTATCCATAATCAATGTCCATAGGAGCAGGAGTCAAAAAATTAAAGTATTGCATTGTACAAATCTGCTGCAAATGACTTCTTGAAAGTGTTTAAGAGCACTTATTCTGAGTGAAATAAGTCAATCCCAGAAGGACAAATACTGTATGGGCCCATTACTGTAAAAAGACACAGAAGGGTTTGCTTGGGAAAGGGAACTCACCTAGTAGATTACCGGGATGGGGAGAAAATGGGAGGGATTAATTTAGGGCTAGTTGGGGCTTATATGCTGACATGGGTAGGGGAAGGGATATAAGGGAAGGATATATGACCACCATGATAACATTGGGAAATGAGAGGACACCAAACTGTGCACATAAGAGATAGACGACAGATGCTAAAACCAACCAATATGTCCACAATACCACATTGCCATTAACACCAAACACTAGGCTATACAGATAAACACATAAACACCTGAGTTGATCAGAAAGGGGTCAGTGAATAGAGGTATAATCTAGACCAAGGATAGACTCAGATGAGGCTAATCTTGTACAGACAGCAGTGATACAAAATACCTGCAGTCCTTACAGAAACAATAGAAGACAGACAGAGTAATCCCTC
>NW_006921977.1:832398-852195 GCF_000298275.1 Orycteropus afer afer | reverse complement strand
ACCAATGCCAACCACTCAGGAAAGGATCAAATCTGGAGATCCTGGATAGAATGGGAGGGAAAATGTGGAACAAAATCCAAAAACTCAATAATGACGAGAATTACTGGTAAGAAGATGTCTGGTGAGACTCCCAAGACTATGGTCCTGACATACATTCGGCACCTGAAATAAAACTCACCCCCAGGAGTGGGCTCTCAGTCCAATAGCTGACAAGATGTACACACAGACCACTCAACCCAGGATGCCACACCCACACACTCAGTGGTAATACATCCCTTAGAGCAATAGACCATGGGACACCAGAGGACCAACATTCAAACTGAGGAAATTCAGGACAAACAGGAGTGCATAATTACTAGGGGCACAGGGGGAAGGTTGTAGGGTAGGGAGGGGAGGAGACTGGGTTAGGGTTGGATATGGAGAATGGGGAATGAAACTAAATGTATGTGTGATGTTGAATGTAAAACCAGCTCTTAAAATAATAATTTAAATAAATAAATAAATAAAATAAAGTGTTTAAGAGCAAAGATATCACTTTAAAGAATAATGTGTGCCTGATCAAAGCCATATTTTTAGTAGTTCCATGTGCATGTGAGAGCTGGAAAATGAACAAGGAAGACCACAAAAGAATGCCTGCTTTTGAATTGTGTTGGTGAAGAATATGGAAGTACTGTGGAAGAACAGGCAAATCTTTCTTAGTGTAAGTACAACCAGAATGTTCTTTAGAAGTGAGAATGGCAAGACTTCGTCCCTCATATTTTGGCCACGTTGTTAGGGTGGAACACTTTCTGGAAAAGGATATCATGCTGGGTAAAGTGGAAGGTCAACAAAAAAGGGGAAGTCTCTCAAAGAAGGAGACTGACACAGTGGCTGCCATGGCAGGCTCAAACATGGCAGCCACGGTGAGGATGGTGCAGGACCAGGCAGTGTTGCACTCTGTTGTTTACAGGGTGACTATGAATCAGAATCGACTCAATGATAATTAACAACATAAAAACACAAAACAAATACTTAATAAATAGTGGCTTCTATTATTATTTTAAGACAATTTATAAATAACTTTTTAGGAGCTGATTAGGAATATTTGAAGTTATAGTGAACAGGGTCACTGTGATTCTCCATTGCACTAATTTTCTATTTGAAAAAGTGCATATTGTTGGAAATATTTAGTTTTGATTTGTGCAAAAAATTATTCTCTGATATTTAGGATTAGCAAAATTTACATGTGTACAAACTGTTCTCAGTATTACTAGTAAAGGTTACAACACATTTCTCCTAAAATATTAATTAACATTAACATTGTCTTATATTAGATATAATATTTAAAAAAGTGTCCTCTGTTAATCTTTTATTTTTTGAGTGATGCACATACTCAGACAAATATATCTTGACTAAAAGTAGATAATACCAGAAATAGATTTACCTCTGTTTCTTTGACTTTGCAAAAGCATTCAATTATTGGGTTCATAATAAATTAGGGATACCATTAAAAAGAATGGAAATTACAAAACAATTAATTTGTGATCATGAGGAATCTGTGCATAGGCCAGCATGAATAGAACAAGGAGATAGTGAATGAATTTAAATCAGTAAATATGCTCACTAGTGTTGTATATTTTCACCATACTTATTCAATCTATATGCTGAGCAAAAGATCCAAGAAATTGGAGTATATGAGTAAGAATATGGCATCAGTACTGGAGGAAGATTCATTGATAACCTGTAATATGAAGATGGGAGGAGTCAGCCAAAGGGATCCAGGTGAGGAGAGGGAACCCAGGCCACGACCCACAAGAGGCAAGGTGGGAAGTTGGGGGAAAGGAGAGTATAAAGGCCAGGGGGACTGGGACAGAATGAGCAGTCAGCCGCAGGGACCCAGGTGAGGAGAGGGAACCCAGGCCATGTCCCACAAGCAACAAGGCGGAAAGGCAGGGAAAGGAAAGTATAAAAGACAGGGCAACTGAGACAGAATGAGGAGTCAGCCACAGGGATCCAGATATGGAGAGCTTGGAGAGGTTTCCATCAGCTAAGGGAGACAAACTTGTCTTTCAGTTTCTCCTACTCTGGTGACATGTGGCTTTGAATCTTGAGGCTGTGCCACTGGTGTTTCAAACCCAGTGAGGTGCACATGGTGCACAGGTATCAGCCTGGCTTGAAGACTGAGACAGACTAGGAAGAAGGAAGAGGCCATCCACTTCTCAAAGAATTGGCCAGGGAAACATTATGAATAGCAGAGAAACACTGTTGGATATATTAATGTGCAACTTTATGAATAGTCTGGAAACACTGTCTAATACAGAGGAGGAGGATGAGTCACTTAGGTTAGAAGATTCTCAAAATAACACTGGGAAACAGCTGCATCATCAGAGTAAAACCATTACTCATATGGACAAGGTAAAGCTTTCAAGACCTCCATTTGCTGACATGGCATCACGCAAATTGAGGAGAAATAGCTGCAAACATCCATTAATAATCAGAACATAGAATGTACGAAATATGAATCTAGGAAAATTAGAAGTTGTCAAAAATGAAATGGAATGGATAAAGATTGATATCCTAGGCATTATTGAGCTTAAATGGACTGGTTTGGGTCATTTTGAATCAGACAACCATATGGTCTACTATGCCGGAAATGAAAGTTTGAAGAGGAATGGTGTGGCATTCATCATCACAAAGTATGTTTCAAGATCTGTCCTGAAGTACAACACTGTCAGTGATAGGACAATATCCATACAACTACAAGGAAGAACCATTAATGCAATTATTATTCAAATTTATGCACCAACCACCAACGCCAAAGATGAGGAAATTGAAGATTTTATAAACTTCTGCAGTCTGAAATTGACCAAACATGCAATCAGGATGTGTTAATTATCACTGGTGATTGAAATGCAAAAGTTGGAAACAAAGAAGAATCACCCATGGTTGGAAAATTTGGCTTGGTGACAGAAATAATGTGGGAACTCACATGGTAGAATTTTGAAAAACCAATGACTTATTCATTGCAAATACCTTTTTTTCAACAACACAGATGGTGGTTGTACACATGGACTTCACCAGATGGAACTCACAGGAATTAGATTGACTACATCTGTGGCAAGAGGTGATGGAAAACTCAATATCTTCAGCCAAAACAAGGCCAGAAGCTGATTGTGGAACAGACCATCAACTGTTCATATGCATATTCAACTTGAAGTTAAAGACAATTAAAACAACTCCACAAGAGACAAAATATGATCTTGAATATATTCCTTCTAAATTTAGAGACCAACTAAAGAATGGATTTGATGCACTGAACATTAATGACCGAAAACCAGAAGTATTGTGGGAAGACATCAAGAGCATCATCCATGAAGAAAGCCAGAGGTCACGAAGAAGATGAGAAAGGAAGAGAAGTCCAAAATGGATGACAGAAGAGACTCTGAAACTTGCCCTTGAGCAGAGAATAGCTAAAGCAAATGGAAGAAATGACAAGCTCAAAGAGGTGAACTGAAGGTTTCAAAGAGCAGCTCGAGTAGACAAAGTCATTTACTATGGTGAAATGTGCAAAGACACGGAGGTAGAAAACCAGAAGGGAAGAACACACTCGGCATTTCTCAAGCTGAAAGAATTGAGGAAAGAATTTATGCCTCGAGTTACAATATTGAAAGATTTTATGGGCAAAATATTGAAGGCTATAGGAAACATCAGAAAAAGATGGAGGGAGTACACAGAGTCACTGTATCAAAAAGAACTGGTAGATTTTCATCCTTTTCAGGAGTTGGCATATGATCAATAACCAATGGTATTGAAGGAGGAAGTTGAAGCTGCAGTGAAGGAATTGGCGAAGAACAAGGCTCCAGGATTTGATGGAATACCCACTGAGATGTTTCAGCAAATGGATGCAGCACTGGAGGCACTCACTCGGTTATGCCAAGAGATTTGGAAGACAGCTACCTGTCCAACTGAGTGGAAGAGATCCATATTTGTACCCATTTGAAAGTAAGGTGATCCCACAGGATGTGGGAATTATCGAACAATATCCTTAATATCGCATGAAAGCAAGATCTTACTGAAAATAATTCAAAAACGGTTGCAGCGGTATCTTGACAGAGAAGTTCCGGAGGTGCAAGCTGGATTCAGAAGAGGATGTGGAATAATGCATATCATACCTGATGTCAGATGGATCTTGGCTCAAGGCAAAGAATACCAGAAAGATGTTCACTTATGTTTTATTGACTATGCAAAGGCATTTGATTGTGTGGATCATAATAAATTGTGGATAACATTGAGAAGAATGGGAATTCCCAAACACTTGATTGTACTCATGCGGAACGTGTACACTGACCAAGAGGCTGTCATTCGAACAGAACAAGGGGACGCTGTGTTGTTGTTGCTGTTGTTGCTGTTATGTACTGTCGAGTCAGTTCCGACTCATAGTGACCCCTCCTTGGGTTTCTGAGGCAGTATCACTATGGAAGAAGATTGCCCAACCTTCCTTCTGAGGAGTGGCTGGTAGGTTTGAACCGCCAGCCTCCTGGTTAACAGTCAGGTGCCTTAGGCACTATGATTCCAGAGCTCCCAAGGGATACTACGTGGTTTAAAATCAAGAAGGGAGTGCGTCAGGGTTGTATCCTTTCCTCATACTTATTCAATGTATATGCTGAGCAAATAATCCAAGATGCTGGTCTATATGAAGAAAAACATGGCATCAGGATTGGAGGAAGAATCATTAGCAACTTGAGATATGTTGATGATACAACTTCCCTTGCTGAAAGTGAGGATGACTTGAGGACCTTACTGATGAAGATTGAAGAACACAGTCTGCAGGATAGATTACATCTCAATATAAAGAAAACAAAAATCCTCACAACTGGCCCAATAAGCAGCATCATGATAAATAGAAAAAAGATTGAGGTTATCAAAGAATTCACATTGCTTGGTTCTACAATCAATGACAATGGAAGCAGCAGTCAGGACATTAGACGACGTGTAGCACTGGGCATGTCAGCTATGAAGGAACTCTTTCAAGTGATAATGAACAAGGATGTCTCCTTGAGGGTTAAGGTGCACCTGACACAAGCCATGATATTTCCAATCACCTCATATGCATGTAAGAGTTAGACAATGAATAGGGAAGACCAAAGAAGAGTTGATGCTTTTGAGTTGTGGTGCTGGTGAAGAATGCTGAAAGTACCATGGACTGACAAAAGAACTAACAGATCTGTCCGGGAGGAAGTACAGCCCAAATGTTCCCCAAAATCCTCACAACTAATCTAACAAACATCATCATAATAAATGGTGATATGATTGAAGTTGTCAAGGATTTCATTTTACTTAAATCCACAATTAATGCCCTTGGAAGCAGCAGTGGAGAAATCACACCATATTGCATTGGGCAAATCTGCTGCAAAAGACCTCTTTAAAATGTTAAGATATAAAAATATTATTTTCAGGACTAAGGTGTACCTGATCCATGCCATAGGATTTTTCAATTGTCTCATATGCACGCAAAACCTGGATAATGGATAAGGAAAATTGAAGAATTGGTGCTTTTGAGTTACATTGTCGGCAAAATACATTGACTATACCTTGGACTATCTTGGAAGAAGTAAAGCCAGAATGTTCCTTAGAATCAAGGAGGGTGAGACTTCTGGACATATTATCAATAGGGTCTGTACCTGGAAAAGGACATCATGCTTGGTAATGGGTCAGGGAACAATAGGAAGGCATCCAATAGGATGGATTACATAATGCTGCACCAATGGGTTCAAACATAGCAATTATTGTGATTATGGTGCAGGAATAGATAATCTTTTGTTCTTTTGCACACGTGGTCTGCATAGATTAGAACTCATTCAACAGAACCTAAAAACAACAGTGTTCCTCAGCGTAGATTTATTCCAGAAAACTGAATATCCTAAAAATAAGAGTTTGTGTTTGATCAGATGTCTGCAAAAGTACTCAAAAGCTAACAAAATAAAATAAGACAAATTAAATTGGGTGACAAGGGCCTATTACATTCATGTGGATATTTTTCAAGGTCAGGGACAGTGCCTTGTACTTAAATATGATCAATAAATGCTCCCAGAAAAGAAATATAATTGGTCGATGGGATACATTTGCTCAGGACACGTAATTTCAATCTCAGGTTTTCTGCACCATAAGTTTTTCAGTATAGATGCCTTTGTTTTCATTATTTCTTTCTACAACATCATAAAATACATCTCATTGGAAGTAAAAACAACAATAAAAAAAAAAGCCCTTGTAATAAATTCTTGAGGTAAATATGACTAAAACACTATTACAAGGGGCTACTTATCTCCTTACTCCGTTTTCTCTACAGCAGGGGACCTCTTCTGCCCTACAAAAGGAAGACCAGTCTTATTTGTGTGAGGCTGGAATTCTCCAGGCCATGTTTCATGAGTGGAAGGACAAATAGTTTAACATTAATTTCTCTGCTACGGCACAGCCTCATCTTCTCCCCCCGCCCCTTTATTTTCACACAGGGCTGCTTCTGCCCAAAACTTTATTTCAATACTTTAAAGTATTCTATTTGACTTCTAAGAGACAAGGTTACTGTAGAAGTAAATATGTTCTAGTGGCTAAAGCACTTGCCTGCTAACCAGAAGGCTGGCGGTTCAAACCCACCAGCCTCTCCTCGGAAGGAAGGTTGGGCAATCCTACTTCCGTAGTGATACTGCCTCGGAAACCCAAGGAGGGGTCGCTATGAGTCGGGGCCGACTCGACAGCACATAACAACAACAACAACAACAACAGATCAAAACTACTGGTGTGAGTACACCATTTAAAACCCTCTGAAAGGAAAACACCTAATTTTAACTGTTCTAAGTATTTTTATGCACCATTGCATTCTGCAAGAAAAATTCAGTCATGGTTGAACAGCATCCTGATTTGAGCTTTTACTTTGTATATGATGGATGAAGAAGGATCTACATTCCAGGGGTTAGTAAATATTGTGTGGTGGAAACAAAAGATGAGAGTTTAATTACTTTAGACTTTTCAATTTATAGAGAAAGGAAATATATTACATATGACAATGAGTTTAATGATGACAGAGGTAGATTAACATTTGAGGCCCATGCTCTCTATTTTTTTCCCACTATATTATTTGACCATATTTTTTGTTTTTATTTCTTTCATTATTCCTGTGATATGATTTTATACATATGTAAATGCTCTGGCTATCTGTTTAGGATAAGCAATATAATATGAATATTAAGCAAGAGTGAACTGACAATACATATATCAAATTTGAATTTTGAAGGTAATTATAACTTTAATACAAATTTCCCATGAACACATCCTACTTGCTGAGTTTGACCTGGAAGAATTTCAAATCTATAAGCAAAAACTGTGTCTAACAGACCAATTAGATATTGACAAACCAATGGGAAAGTAAATGGAGGTACACTTATGACAAGTGAAGTAGGAATGAATTGGCTAGAATCTGTGCAGTGGTAAACACTAAATCTATGTGCAAACATGTAATAGTTGTATGTGAATGAGGAAATGTACAGGGATGGGTAGAATGCGCATTAGAGCAGATGTGTGCCACGTAATCAACCAGGGTAGATAACTAGCTGTACATGTGTGCTTCTGAAGCTGTTGCTGTTGTTGGTATGTGCCGTGGAGTCGGACTGACTCATAGCGACCCCACCTTGGGTTTCCGAGGCAGTACCACTACCGTGCTTCTGAAGCAGTAATGCAATATTCATTGAAGATTTGTACTCAGTGGCCTTTCCTTTCACCTTGTTTATTTATTTCTAAATTTTCAGGCGGGTATCAAGAATGCAAAGTGGATTGAATGTGTTGTTGTTGTTGTGCTTGTTACGTGCCATCCAGTCAGACCTGACTCATAGCGACCCCTCCTTGGGTTTCCGAGACAGAACCACTATGGAAGTAGATTGCCCAACCTTCCTTCCGAGGAGTGCCCAGCAGGTTTGAACGGCCAGCCTTCTGGTTAGCAGTCAAGTTCCTTAGGCACTACGCTCCCAGAGCTCCCAGATTGAAGGTGGACTTTGGAAATGAAATGGGAAAGTGAAAATGATGAGAAAGGCACAGTGAAATGTCAGTCTGAAGACGATGACAGTGAGGATATTTTGCATTTGTAATGCTTGCGAAACTTTAGGTTTCTGGTCTAGCATGTAGGGAGACTGGAAGTTAATCCTCCTAACCTCACAACAAGAAAAAAGCTGGAAATCTGAAAATTAACGTCTTCTAAGAGCAGTCAAAGGATTGAAGTCACAAGTCAAACTTCTGCCCCAAAACAGATGAAAAAGGCTGATAAAGAGAATCTCTGCTTACAAGGATCAGAAACTGGCTGGGCAGCTACAGGCTCCACTGGGCAGGCATCAGTTAGAAACATTTAAAGGATAATTGACTAATTGCCAGAGGCTGAGCTTGAAGTAGGTTGAGAGATTAAAAACTGCTGGAGACATAGTTTTAGGGGAATCCCCACATTTGCATGAGTTTTACCTCCAGGAGTCCCAACAGATTTTTATTGTAAAGCTGGAGAGAAGAATTTCCATTTCAAAATAGCTCTCTGTCTCTTAATAATGGTCTACCTTCAAGGACAATTACTTCACCTGAGTCTAGCCAACAAGAAAGAAGCCTTGGTGGCAGTGTTAAGAGCTCAGCTGCTAACCTAGAGGTCAATGTTTTGAACCCACCAGCTGCTTCAAGGGAAAAAAGACAGGCCGATCTGTTTCCATCCTTGGAAACTTTATGGGCAGTTCTATTCTGTTCTATAGACCCACTATCAGTCAGAATTTACTCCATAGCACGAGTAACCAACATGGGGAAAGAGGACTTCAGCCCCCTCTAGACCTCCATATGGGAAAAAATAATTCCCAAACGCTATCTTACTTCAGGCCTTCAATGGAAAAGCAGATTCCTAAACAAAGCTGACTCCAGCCTGGGAGAAAGGGCAAAGACTATACCCAACTCTAGCCTCCTCTAACCTTTCTGAAGGGTGACGAAAAAATAAACAAAAGGCTAACAGGGGGTTAAAAAGAGTAAAAAGAGAAGGTGAGCAACACTCCAGAAGATCACAACACAGGGACCAGACTCAGTAAACAATGGAGACCTAATTATTAGAAGACAGACCCTCCCCTCCCCTAACCATTCACCACAATGTCAACATTAGCAGAGGTTCACAAGGGACTGCAGCTGAAATGGCCTCAGTCCCTGATACATCCTTTCTGGATTTCGATTGAAAAACAAGAAAAAAAATTACAAGGCACCCTGAAAGGTAAAGTGCTTTTGAGATGTCCACATTCCGAATTCTGAGACACTGTGTAGGCTGGATAGTTATGCCAGACCAAGAAGATATGTTTGGGTAACGTCAACATGAGGACTCTGAAGCAGACTGAATAACAAGGAACAGCAAAGGAGAGTGAGAATATGGAGCCAAGAGAAGTACTGAAAATAACAGCTTGGAAGAATGGTACTGAAATCCAGGAGAGTAAGAACAACTTGCAAAATCATGGAGAGAAAAAAACAAAAAAGTTAGTGCAATATAGAGGAATAAAAAGTAAGGTATTAGAAAGATGAGAATGAGAAAGAAGACACTGGATTTGGGTATTAATTGGATATTTATGAATATTTGACAGTAGTTTCAGTAAACTTTGAATGAATATTGGTATTGTTGACGTGTAAATAACATGGGAGGATGGACCAGAATAGGCCAGAGGTACTGAACACAACTGTGCTTTCGAAAAGTGTGTGAAGTCTGGAATGATATGAGTTGGTTCTACCATTGTAGGATTTCACTAGTTAAATCCAGTGGTTATGCTTATAGATATAGAGTAAAGAATCAATAAAGGTGGGGAGACCAAAGATAAAATGAAGAAATGATAATGTGTTCTGGAGAAGAGAAGGGTTTTCCATAAGAATTCACAAGGAAGCATTCGTTACCAATTGGCAATAATATCATTAACAGCAACATCTGCAAACCACCACCGTCAATAATCTTATGTATTCTTCCTTTTTCCTTACAGAGTCCTGTATATGTGGACAATGTTGTTGTTGTTGTTATGAGTCTTCGAGTTGGACCCGACTCATAGCGACCCCTCCTTGGGTTTCCAAGGCAGAACCACTACGGAAGTAGATTGCCGCATCTTCCTTCCGAGGACTGGCTGGTGGGTTTGAACCACCAGCTTTCTGGTTAGTAGTCAAGTGCCTTAGGCACTACGCTACCAGGGCTCCCATATGGAAAATATTATAAAAAATATTTCATTCCAGATTATTATGTAACCACTGACCTCTAATCTTATAAAAATGAAATTTAAATTAGATTTCCCATGTCTATCCTTTAAATAAGGAGCGCTGGTGGTACAGTGAGTAAGGCATTTGGCTGCTAACCGAAAGATTAGCAATTGGAACCCAACAACTACTCCATGGCAGAAAGATGAGGCAACACATTTCCTTAAAGATTACAGCCATGGAAACCCTATGGGTCATTTCTACTCAGTCCAATAGGGTTGCTATGAGTCAGAATTGACTCTAGGACAATGGCTTGGATTCTTTAAATGTTATATTATATAATCCATACCTTAAATACAGAGAAAGCAAACATATCATATTAGTGATTAATGTAATGTCAGAAAATAATTATAGAGTGTTTTGAAACTTAATTCAATATTGTGAAGATCATTTTCATTAAATTAATTTTAATTTACATTTTAGTATTGTTCTGAGAAATACATCAAATAATGAACATTGTTTCTACAATCCAAGAGAACATAATGTTGATATTCTGACCATAATTAGTTTGTCTGAGAAATTATACGGTTCTAAAATGTTTAATCACATTTTAATTTCAATATTGCTTTCATGTCAATCCTAAGGCAGTCATTACTGCTGCCTGTAAGACAATAAAATGAAGATTGCAAGGGATTAGAGGAAGGAAAGCTTGAAACAACAGTTTAAAATACCAATTATTGTCTCTAAAAATACCCTGTGCAGCCAAGCACTTAACCACTGAGCCACTAGCTCTCAAACTATGTTTCGAGGACTCCTGCACAGACTGGTTGATTTGTTTTACTATGCAGTTTTAATTGTAATCTGTAACTGTGGTTCTACATCTGCTAACAAAGACAACAGTAAACAGTAATTTTAGTCACACTTGCAGAGGTGCTCAATCAGTGCCCTGGAGAAGTCTGATTTTCTGGTTTCTAATATGTGCCCGTATTGATCGTATTGATCGCACTGAAGGAAGGCAGCTTTCCCACTTTCTAATCATGCCTAGAAATCCATAAAAATTTAAAAATCTTTCAAATTAGGCACTGTTCCCTTCCTTGTCATTTTTGTTTCCAGTAACTAATGAGCAATAAGAATTGGGGGGATCAGTTCCAGATAATGACTGAAAGTAAACTGATTAGGCCATGACTTATAATACAGGAAATACAATGTGCATTACATGATTTCCATTCTTATTTGAGATTGGGATGTTCTTGATCAGAAAATCAATAAAATCTTACAGCGTGAAGAGTTCTCTCTAGCTTTATAAATTATGCATAAGGAATCATAACATTATATCTCAGATAGTGTTTGCAGCCAACAAATTATTTTGCGTAGTTTTAAATAAATACATGTTGGAGAGGATGAATAAATATAATGCTTTTCAGGATTTCATTGGTGCTCCTCCAATTGCTAGAATTCTTTGTAAAACTCTTACTAGAGGGTATGACGCCGAGTGATACCATACTCTCTTCTAATCCTCGCTGTGCACAGGGAATCTGGTTGCCACAAGTTGTCTTTCCACTACAAGGAGCAATACATCATCAGTGACTTTAATCTTAATAGAATTCTTTCTCTTGATTATATCCCATGAGACGCATGGAGTTTTCTTTTCTTCTTTTCAGAAGCATGGGCATCTTTGCTCAGGTCTCTCATCATGCCTGTCCGTACAGCCAGATAATGAACAAGGCTCATTTTTTTTTTTTTTTTTATTAGTAAACATAAAATATTGGCAAAATGGCAAAATAAGGAAAAGAATGTGTTCCACTTTTCTGATGCTTATAAATAGCTTCAAAAACATTCCAAAATTATAGTTAGTGAATAAAGGTAATTTTGCTTTGTTACAAGAAAAGACAAAGGGTTAATAAGTGGAAAATACCAGAATTAAGGATAGTCTAGCAATGTTTTATGGACACACACACACACATTTAGTATTGCTCATTAACATAAATAAAAAAGGGAACCAGTCCAATTAAATATTATTTGATTCAATGACTGAATTGATATGGTTATTGTGCCTAATACAGCAAAGACCAACATTTTCCTATTCCAACACTAAGGTGAATCTTATATTCTCCAGATCAGTATATAAAATCTACTATGATTGATAAAGCTCAAATAACGACAAAAAACAGATTTTACCAACTGTATATATATAGTTGGAATTGAAAGCAACTAACAGCAACACATAGATATATAGATAAGTAGATATGAAGTCCCAGGGATGATTCAGTTTGCACTTGACTTCTCCCCTAAAATGGAACTCTGTTGGCATAGTTTAAAGCCTTTGTCTGACATCCAAAAAGTTGGTAGTTCAAACCCAATAGACATTCTATAGTACTAAGATGAAGCGGTATACTTCCATAAAGATTAAAAAAAAGAAAAAGAAAGAAAGAAAGAAAGAAACATACTCACTTCCATTGTGTTGATTCCAATTCGCAGTGACCCCCACTGGGTTTCCAAGGCTATAAATATTTATGGAAGTAGACTTCTTTGTGGAGAGGTTTTTGGGTTCAAAGCATCGACATTTTGGTTACCAGCCAAATGTCTTAACCAATTCACAACCAGAGCTCCTTTCTATAAGGTTTTTTAGGCTTGCAAGCCCAATGGATGGCAGTGGGTTTATGTATGTATGTAAACATACACACACACACACACACACACAAATGAGCTCTGGTGGCGTAGTGCTTAAGGCATTTGACTGCTAACCAGAAGGCTGGAGGTTCAAACCTACCAGCCACTCCTCAGAAGGAAGGTTGGTCAATCTACTTCCATAGAGATACTGCCTCGGAAACCCAAGGAGGGGTCGCCATGAGATGGATCCAACTCAATGGCAGTGAGTTTGGTGGGTTTTTTTTTTTTTTTGGTTTTTACACACACACACACACACACACATATATACAAGTATATGCTTGTATGTATGTATGTATATTTTCACATTAGTTTGAGAGGGTGTCTATTTATATCCAAACATGATTTTTTTCACACAGATATTAAAAGGTTTAATAAGTCAATAATAAGCCAAGTTAGGTGTTGGAGATTTTAACACTAAGAAAATAAAAAAAATAAAAAACCTCTGCCATTGAGTTAGATCTGACTCATAGCAACCACTTCTTGGATTTCTGAGGCAGTGTCACTACAGTAGTATATTGCCCAATCTTCTTTCTGAGGAGTGACTGGTGGGCTTGAACCCGTAGGCTTCTGGTTGTCAGTCAAATGCCTTAGGCACTATACCACCAGAGCTCCTATAGCATAGATAGCAATAGATAATAAAAGCTAATATAGGAAAATAAGACAGGCTATTGCTCAGGTGATATATACTGATAGCTTAGACTAGGGTAATGACACTGGGATGGAAAGAAATTTCAACATTTTAGATTCTAGAAATATTTAGGGGATAAAAGCGAATCTCATCAGAATGTGTTTGTAAGCACTCTGCCAAGAACACAGACTATTGTTGTTGTTGTTAGTTGTTGATGAGTCAGTTTTGACTCAAAGAGAACCCAGGTGTGCAGAATAGAACTTCTGCATAGAGTTTTCAAGCCTATAACCTTCTGCTGGTGAGTGTGAATTGCCTACTTGTCTGCTAGTAGTTGATTTCTCAACTAATTGCAGCATTCAGGGATTCCATAAAGCAATGATTAACAACGAGTGAATGAATAAATCAGTGAATATGTAATTTGTGAGAATGTCTTCCTGATTTTTGGTGGACTAACTACAGTCCATCCTGGGTTACTAACATCTGACTTAAAGCCCAACTCGTCTCTGCCCTTTAACGTTTGATAAATTTGCCCTCACTTTGAAACACTTGAATCAATTCCTACTTCCAACACAATCTTCATCACCATCACCTTTACTTGCTGCACATACAGCTCTTTCTTGCACTAAAGGCCAGATAAAAACTATATGCACCTGTTCCAATTTACCTATATACTTGACTTAAATACACAGTTAGGAATGGATTTTGTTCATAACCCAGAGACTGCCTGTATCTGTATCATTTACCAAATAGGGAACAAGAGAAGATCATAATGGATTGCAGATGTTGACTACCAGTTCTAATATTACTCATCTTAATTTTTCACATTTTGACTGATTGTACTTTCTCATTTCAAAATCTGTATTAGTCCTTATTTTCAAAAGATCTAAGTAAATTCTTTAACAAGTCATATAAAATGTTCTGGCATCTTTGTCTTATCTTTTGCTATCTTCCAGTCTTATAGAATTATTTCTCCAACCATATTATGCTTTTGCGCTTTCTTATCTTTGAACAAACGCCTCCATTTCTTGGAATGTCCTTTATCCTCCAACCCTCTGATAAACATCTACTTATCTTCAAGATCTCTTTAAAATTCCCCTCAAAAGCTTTTTCAATTTTCTCTGGTAACAAATGGTCAATTTTCTACCATTTGAAGGATTTTCTCATAACTTTCATAAATATCTGTTTAGAACTCACGGGGGGAAAAACATTGTTTCATAGAATAATGGTGCTTTAACATTTAGAATGACTAAATATGTCAAAAGGTCATGAGTTACATAATTCAGAGACTACTGAACTTGCTATGCGTTTCAATGTTTATATAGAAAATCAGTCGATTGTAAATGTGTAGGAGGGCCATAGGAAAATAAACTAAAACTTGTAAGAAAATATACATGCTAGGATGATAAATTCCAAGGGTATCTTTAAAATATGCTAATCAAGATGCATGTATCTGGTTACTGGAATACTGAGTAAGGAATTCATAAATTTGAGAAATCAGTCAACCTAAATAAAACACTATCATTTCCCAACACAATCTAGTTTCCTTAATGAAGCCAACTCACTACTGCTATTTTCCATCCACTTCACAACATGCAAAAGAGCTCTGTTGGTGTAGTGGTTAAGACTATTTGACTGCTAACCAAAGGGTCAGCAGTTCAATTCCACAGGTACTCTACAGAAGAAAGATGAGGTAGTCTGTTTCTATAAAGATTTACAACCTTGGAAACCCAATGGAGGTTGCTATGAGTCAGAACTGACTCAATAGCGGTGAGGTTTTTGTTTGTTTTTATAGCACGGAGCTCTGGTGGCATAGCAGCTAAAGCATTCAGCAGCTAAGCAAAAGTTCAGCCATTGGAACCCACCAGCTACTCTCTCCTGGAAGGAGTGCAGCTGGAATGCTCCTTGGAAGTGAGAATGCACAGACTTTGTCCCACCAAATCTGGCCATCGTATTAGCTCACTAGTGATGTTCTACCAGTAAATACCACAAGCATTTATTATCTTACCGTTTAGGAGGCTAGAAGTCCAAGTTCAGAGTGCCAGCTCCAGGAGCTGGGTGAAGACGCCTCAACCTTGGGCTTCAGATCTATCTCTTGTTCAGGCTCAGTGACACTGAAGATGTCTCTCAATTCAGGCAGCTGCTGGCTCCTCAGGCTGACAAATCCAAGGTTGATGTATAAAATGGCACAGTCTCAAGATTATCAAGCAATACAGCAAGCCACTAGTTCAAGTCTAGAAACAGTCATAAGATCGACAGACAACATGGCAAGCTGCTGAATAAAGATTCGACTAAATGCAGGATCCAAGCACACCCCAGAAGCTCAGAGACCTTTCTACAATGCACTTCTTACTTAAAACAGACCACGGCCCTAAGGCAGCTACTGAGTTGCTCACAGCAGATTCCACTATGGAGTAGATTACCAATCTCATTATGGGGAATAACTACATCCAGCTGTCCAGCCATTCAAAATGAGCCCAGTCAAGTTGACTCGTAACTTCACTACCACAGTCATCTTGTTAGAAAGGACCATTCCCTGGAGAAGGATGTCATGCTTGGTAAAGTAGAGGGTCAGCAAAAAAGACCATCAACAACATAGATTGACACAGTGGCTGGAATGGAAGCCTCAAGTACAAGTGTTAGGAGGCGGGTGCTGGACTGGGCCATGTTTTGTTGTGTTGTACATAGTGTTGCTATGAGTTGGAGCCAACTCAACACCACCTAATAACAGCTACTCCACTGGAGAAAGATGAGACTATACTTCCCTAAAGATTTACAGCCCTGGCAAACATATGTGGTAGTTCTACTCTGTCCAACTGTGTCACTATAATACAGAATGATCTCCACTGCAGTGAGTTTGGTTTGTTTTGGTCATTTCAACACAGTATGTAACAGTAATGGTGATAATTATCTGATAATGGCATCAGAGAGTGGAAAACAATAATTTGCAACTTCAAAGCACAATGGAATGATATTAAAAGGAGTGGAGAGCAATACCAAAGAGTCAAGGGTCCTTGCACATTACTGAAGTTGAATTTCATGTTATAAAATATACAATTATCAAAAATCATGAGAACTTCTGGTCTGGTATATTTTTCTGCGGAAACTCAATCTATTCATTCTTGTGTGTATGGGCTTTTGAAAGACACTAAAACATTAAAACAAACTAAAATAACAAGGATTGCATCCAAAACACTTAATTGAAGTGAAAATTGGAATATCCTTTATCTCTGCTCTTTGCTCTCCACGATTCCCCACATGTGACCACTATTAATTAAAACTTTACAGAATTAAAATTTCATCACTACACAATCCTGTCTTCAGTTCTTCACAATTTTTCTCTAACAAAACAAATACTTGGATTTCTCTTGACTATATTGCTTGCTTCCCCGGCAGTGATAAGAACTGGTAGTGGGGTTTTGTTATGTTTTTCATTTTTGTTTTTTCTGCAGTTCTCTCATCATTTAGCCTAGAAGTAATGTGGGGTTCAGCTCCCTTGCTTCTCACTGTTCTTTGCAGACTATTCTCAATCTTACCCAGATACTCAGATTCAAGGTTATAATATTTTTGTCACTCAAAACCCTGTGTTATAGAATCGTCTATTGTGACCAGGTTTCACCCTGATCCTTGCTGTCTTTAGCTCCTGTCTCACTGTCACTTTTTCCATCAGGATTCTGATGATTGCTATACTCATCATGAACAGAAATGCTAACCACACACTGGCTTTGCTGCTCCTTTAACATTTTCTGTGAGCTAATGATGCTCTCTCTCCTACTCTCTCCCTTCCACAGGCATGACCTAGACTTTGTCATTATCAACAACACAAATCCTTCATAATCTCAATTTCACACATCACACTCTGTCAGCACAACTTCCTGACTTCCTGCTTCCAGCAGCCTTGTACTGCCAACCCTTCCTACCACCAGGATATGCATTAATTGATCCTACAATATTTTCACTATCAGTCATCACCCCTACTTTTTTTTTTCTCTGCCATCAAAGCTCAGCTTAAATTCCATGGTCAGTTGTTTTACTGACTCCCTTGCACACAGGCCCAGCTCCCTCAGTCTTCTTTATTTTGTCCCACAAGGTTAGCAAAACCTTAGTCCTAGTTAAATTTAACTCTTTACTAATCCAACCTTGGAGAAAAACACATGACCATGCTGCCTGGTCTCATTCTAAATTCACTTAAATCTCCAGGTAATACATTTCTTTATTGCCTTCCATCTTCCACTCTCCCAGATAATTGTTCTATATCTTTCTGCTTCTTATCATCCTCCCTTTTAGTTTAGAAATCTGCTTATTAATCACTGAGGAATTGAAAATCATATGCCACATATACACACCAGTACCATCGATACCAACACTCTGCCTTTACTTGTAATATGTCAATGGACAACCCATTTTATGTACTTTTGGCATAGCCCTCTGACTGGGGCCTTCATTTATACTGTATCCTTATGTAAAAAAAAAAAAAAAAAAAATGGTTCCCCTCCCTCTGTGTGCACAAAGGGTTTTTTAGAGTAACAATTACTGCTGACCATGCATAGGACCACATCACAGCTCCCCTTGCCTCCTGGACTTGGTACCTCTGTGGGCTATACAACTGTCAGTAGGGGACCTGGGTCTCTCCTCCAAAGGTCATCACTCCAGCAATTCTCCCTTCTTTCACCATTATCATAAATTTCTCAACTCGACTAGAGTATTATTTTTACAATGAAAAATATGTAATTCTCCTGTATCCCTCTCAGCTCCCTCACAATTACTGTGTTCTCAACTGTACCCAAAATTATTATGGATTGTACATATTCAGGCTGCAATTTCTCTCATCTCCATTTTTCTTGAATTCACTGTAATCAGGGGTTCTCCTCTGCTCCTCCATTGAAACTATTTTTGGAGGTTATCAATGATCTTTACTGCTAAAGGCAACAAGCCCATATATACTTTGGACACAGTTGACCACTCCCTCTTACTGTGAACTCAGCTGAATTGATATTATTCCCTTTAGCTACTACCCAAGCCCACTTCATTGCAATCATTGCTATCATACTTCTGTGGCTCCAGCCACCACAATTCCTAACCTCAATTTTCACAGTCAATGCTTAACCAGATTTCTGTTTCCATTTTAGCACACTCCAAAGGTTTTCCCCAGTAGTCATGGTAATCCTTTCACAAATACAAATAATATTAAGTTATTTTTCTGCTCAAAACTCTCATTGATTTAAACTGAACTTGGAGTCAAAACTAAAGTTTTTGCCTACAAACTCTAAGAAGAATTAATAGCCTCGTTTTCTCTCAAACCTAATCCATGGTCCTTAAACTTGTTAATTCCCTCTCAGAATTTTCTACTTGGTGTTTTGTCTACATTGGCTGCTCTGCCCCAATATTTTCTCAAGATTCAGTTCTTTGTATCTTCTAAGTCTTCACTCAACCAGAATTTTCTCAATGATACTTTCCCTGAATACCCTGTTTAGAATTTAGCTCTCTCCCAGGATTCCCCACACCACCCCTGCTTTCTCCTTAGCACATATCTCCTTGCCACATACTCATTACATTTAGCCACTCTCTCTCTCTCTCTCTCACTGGAACATATGTTAATTAAGACACTCTATCCCTCACTAGAATGTGTGTCCATTAAGTTTCATCTATTCTATTCATTGTTTTACATTCTCAATGAATAATCCTAGATACAAAATTGGTGCAGAATAAAAATCACTGAATTGAATTGGATTGGAATTCATGCATCAGGCACTATTCTAGCCACTCAGAATAAAATACAAGTAAGCCATCTTTAATATCTGCACATTTTTCTGGTCTATTCTAGTTTATAGGAGCTCTGGTGGCATAGTGCCGAAGGCATTTGACTGCTAATCAGAAGGCTGGCAGTTCAAACCCACCAGCCACTCCTCGGAAGGAAGATTGGGCGATCTACTTGTGTAGTGACACTGCCTCAGAACCCAAGGAGGGGTTGTTATGAGTCGGATGTGACTCGAGGCAGTGAGTTTTCAAGTATTCTAGTTTACAGACTATACGGTATCTGCATCATCTCTATCTCAATCTATATATATTGATACATATATATGGAGCTCTGGGGGTACAGAGCCCAAAGCAGTTGACTGCTAACCATAACATTAGTAGTTCAAACCCACCAGTTGTTCTGTAGAAGGAAGATGAGGCAGTCTACTTCTGTAAAGATTTGTTGTTGTTGTTGTTATTTGCCGTCGAGTCGGCCCCAACTCATAGCGACCCCTCCTTGGGTTTCCGAGGCAGTATCACTACGGAAGTAGGATTGCCCA
>NW_006921977.1:815978-831913 GCF_000298275.1 Orycteropus afer afer | reverse complement strand
ACTCCTCGGAAGGAAGGTTGGGCATTCCTACTTCCGTAGTGATACTGCCTCGGAAACCCAAGGAGGGGTCGCTATGAGTCGGGGCCGACTCGACGGCAAGTAACAACAACAACATATGCACACATATGCATAGGAGCCCTGGTAGCATAGTTCCTAAGGCATTTGACTGCTAAGTAGAAGGCTGGCAGATATATACATATTTACACACACACACACACACACATATGCACACACAACAGAAAACTTGACACTTATTATTATACCTCAGTAATAGTGGCAATGAGTAGAAATACTAATTGTAATGGTGAATATTAAAGAGGTGAGTTTGAGTGAGCTGTGTTTATTGAGTTTCCTAGTAATAGTGAATCATTAGGACTTAGACATAGATTTTTTAAGTTCAATTATTCTATGTATTATTCTTATTTTTCTTATGATTTGTCTTTCAGTTTTTCCCCCTAAACTTTCTTGATTTAAGAGAGAGAGAGAAAGGCAAAAATGTTTCTGAATTCAAATAGCAAATGGTTGGTTGTATTTTGCAGTATTTCACCAACTCTAGTTGAGATCAACATGAACTTAAAAAAGGTAGATGAATGTTTTTGATAAATAGAAGAATTTAATCATAAAATGTAATCAGTGAATCATGCTTGATTTAATGATAATACTTGAAAATTTGCTTGTCATTAAAGTACACTCAATTAAAAAAAAAGAAAAGAAAAGCTCATTGTCATTGAGTTATATCTGACTCATAGCAACCTCTCCTTGGGTTTCTTAAGCAGTATTACTATGCAAGTAGATTGTCCAAACTTCCTTCCAAGGTGTGGCTTCTGGGTTTGAACCACCAGCCTTCTAGTTAGCAGTCAAGTGCCTTAGGCACTATGCCACCAGAGCTCCCGTCATTAAAGAATATCAATGTACAATATGACTTGTGCTATTTTATTACATCAAGAAGACATCTTTATAATACACAGGTTTTCTTCATATACAAAAAAAAAAAAAAAAAAATCACACAAAAGAAAATATTTTTCTTACCTTAAAACAATCATTTTTTTTACCCTTTATTTTCTACACTTCGTTATATTTTTAAGTAACGAATATACTGTTTTTGAGTTAGTAATAGTAATTATCAAACTTTCAGTATATTACCGGCAGCCTAAACACCATAATAGCTCATTTAGTCCACATAATAATCCATATATGATTTATGAGTCAGTATTAACATTCCGATTTTATAAGTAAATTGTTTGTTTACTGAAAGCAAAAAGAACTTGAAGTACTTGTTGAGGAAGATCAAAGACTACAGCCTTCCATATGGATTGCATACACTTCAACATGAAGAAAACAAAAATCCTCACAACTGGACCAATAAGCAATATCATAATACATGGAGAAAAGATTAAAGTTGTCTATGATTTTATTTTATTTGGTTTCACATTCAACACCCATAGAAGCAGCAGACAAGAATCAAGCAACCAATTGCATTGGGCAACTCTCTTTAAAGTTTTTAAAATTAAAGATGTCCCTTTGAGGATGAAGGTGATACAGACTCAAGCCATGGTATTTCAATTGCCTCACACATATGTGAAAGATGGACAATGAATACAGAAAACCAAAAACAAATGAAGTATTTGAATCATGGTGGTTGCAAAATTTTGAATATATCGTGGAGTGCCAGAAGAATGAACAAATATTTCTTGGAAGAAGTACATCCAGAATGTTTCTTAGAAGCAAGGATGGCAAGACATCGTCTCTTGTACTTTGTCCATTTTGTTAGAAGTCCCTGGTAAAGGACAGCATGCTTGTTAAAATAGGGGGACAGTTACAAAGGGGAAGAACATCAATGAGATGGACTGACCCAGTGGCTGCATTGATGGGCGAGAACACAGGAACAATTGTAAGGATGGTGTAGGACCAGCCAGTGTTTTGTTCTTATGTATTTAGGGTCTCTGTGAGTCAGGACTTTCTTGATGGCTCCTAAAAAAACCAACAATGGCCACTGTTGTTATTGTTAGGTGCCATTGAGTCAATTTTTGACTCAAGTGGACGTCTACTATTTTTGCCTATTGAATTAATTAAGGTTCATTCAGCAACAAACAAAAATTCTATGTGTATTGCAAAGAAACGTGCATTGACTATGAAGTATTTGAAACTTATATAACCATTAACCATTAACTTACATAACCAAAGGGCTGAAATACTGAAAATCAAGTAGGTAATTTTGAGGAAATTTAATTAAGACTGGAGCCACAGAAGTTGTCATTACAGTACGACTTGTTTCTTTAAGAACACTTTAAAAGAGTAACTTGAGTACTGGCTATTGATCTGATGATCAGAATTCAATAACATATTCTCAGGAGAATACTTCAGAAGAATAACTTTTTAAATTCTAGCTATTAGGCTTATGATCTCAGCTACCATCTGGTGGCAGATTTCTAGATTTCCTTTTGGTTGATATTCTTAACCTCCTTTCAATCCATGTGATTTAACTTGAACCAAAAAAAAAAAAAAAAACTCCTATCCTCATTCTGGCATCAGGATGTTATCCATCACTGGCCTCAAATAGTTCTGCATTATACTGGCCACAGTTAGTTGTTGAAATTTGGGCACAGTACCAAGTCAAGTCAATTAGTTCTCAGCCCATAGCTTTTGCTAAAATGAGCTACTTTCACCGGAGCTATTAATTTCACAGAAGATAATTCTTAGACTGATGGTGGTCATCATATTCACCATATGGAAAATCAGTCTGATAATAAAACCAATGGAAAGGAAAACAGAACACAAAGTTGACAAAAGTCAGATCTTGAAGACTTTTTTGAACAACTGATTCCACCAATATTTGGAGTCACATTTCCATTTGGATTTCTTAGTCTTATAACCCATTTTTGCTTAAGAAAATTGTGTTGTTTCTTCATTTGTCATTGAAAAGTCCCAGACATTAAACCTATTAAATACACTTTTCAAGACCTTTTTAGATGTGATAGCTGTTATTTTAATTAGTAGTTTTGCATTTAGATTGCCCATCTAGGATATCTTGTGCTGTCTTTTTAAAAGTTTCTTGTAATGGAAAAATTCCAATAAAACATATAGCATAATGTTCTTCAACTTGTCCAACATTCTGTTAAAGCATTTATTATCAGGGAATTATTATTAAAAAAAAAAATTAAATAACAATATGAAATTATCTATGATAGGCTTCTATTTTGAGGGCAGTTCTTCAGCAATTTTAAATTGTATTATGGGGTCACTGCTTTACTGAGGTTTTCTACTTCTTACTATATTTGTACTATCTCCATTCATATTGTCCTGTAATGTAGTTTGTTCACAAATATTTTCAAATATACTAGCTTCAAAACTTAATTTACTGGCAATGTGTTTTTGGGAACTTGTTTTAGAATTGCTTGCTCCTCCTATACCCCCTCATGTCCTATGGATTGCTTTATAGTGGCTGGGAAGGTCTAGATTGTTTCCCCAGGGAAGAGTTATCAGTGAAAGTAGTAAGGGATCATGTTAACTCCTTCCTGTTTAGCTATTTCCCCAGTTATGAAAAAATAATGAAAACAACAACAAATATTGAAATAATCAATGGACAGATATTGAATGGGAGACTGTTGCTAAAGTATGATTATGACACATGACAGCGATTCACTGGAAGCTAATAGATGTAGGTGGCAGGAAATACATGTTTCTACCCCCTTATTAGCAGTATCTAGTCTCATTCCTTCATTTCAAGCCTCAGGCATTTTGTGACTCTAGATGCACTGTTATTTTACCACTCTCAACATGTCTCTTCTCATTTTGCCACTGGTACTATACCAGTGCTTTAAGGTTGACTGGTCACTTGGGTTAATAAAACATTTTTTTTTTTTTTTTAATTCTGTGGGCTATCCATCCAAGGTGACCTGTGTATAATGGTTGCTGGGCATTCAAAAGCATAAGTAATTTGTATCATAAAGAACTAAAGTCCAGTTATCTTTCCAGAATATAATACTTAGCACGGCTTAAACACCAATGTGGATAGGACTCTAGGTTTGGCATTGAATGAAGCCAAGAATAGAAGACAATATATTGCCTACATCATCCTATAGATTTGAATGTGAATATAAAAGAGATTGGGTGTGAAATATAATTGACATGGTATTCACCAAATATTAAAGATTTATTGAAATATATTTTAATAAACAATCATATACATTTGTTATTTATATTTAACTGAAAATATGATGGTCCTTCACTTTACCCATGAAGGTGTATATTCCACCACCTCTTAGCAAAAGGAATGACAATTAGCAACATTATTCATGGAAAGAAATGATTACTTGAATGTCTTTAAATGGTTAGATAATGCATAATTACCCCATGTTATGTGTCACATAATTTCCCAAGTCTCCTCTTTTTAGTAATACAACCCAACTGCTCTGGTACAGAATATAAGAATCAATAAACTAATATCAAAATCAGCCAACTCAAACAATGGCTAAGAGCAGTGTAGATTATTAAAGAGACAAATATGACAAACATTTTATGTTTCATGAAATCTAAAATCAAATTTTATAATCCTCAACATATAGAAAATGATTATGGGTTTTGAAAAGTATTCAGTACTTTTTATGTCTCTGAGCCATTCACTCACTCGCACAATTTATTAAGAAATCCAAGAGATGTCCGGCATCTTGGTTTAGATCATTGTAATGGAATGTAACCATGATTAAGTTCTAAGATAAATGAACAAAAATGAAAAAGAAAAAAAAAAATTGCTAGAAATCACAAAACCTTTAAAATATGGCAATAAAAAATATGGGTCCCATATTTGACACTATAATGAGTATTGTTTCATTTTCTTTGTACCTCACACAAGAACATTGTTAGTATATGCTTGCTATACAGAGTTAGTTTCAAAATTTGTTCTTAATCGTTTTGAAAGAATAACCTCAATTAATTAAATGTTCTTGATAATTCTTTTCTTGTTCATTCCTGTTAACAGTCTCTAAGTTGTCCTAACACATGTATCATATCACAAAGCAATGCATATAAAACTGGGCATGCCTGCTAATATTTTCGAAGGAAAAACAGTGTCTAATGTTAGTTCAATCTTTTCTATATCGGTTATTTTGAAAATATAAATAAAAATATTAATCATCTTCATGACTTTAAATATTTTTTCTTATTTTTTTCTTTATTAGCTGGAACATACACATTCACATTTATTTGTAATTAAAAGGGAAAAATGATTATATTTCCAACAAAACATCCCTCCCAATGGGCAGAAATTACAAAACTTTCCTTCTAATTAAAATGATGAGTTGATACCACATAACCTAAAGATAATTAATTATATGATAATAAAAGAATGAAAATTCATCAAGACTACTTTTCATCAACAATAATGAACAGGATACACTGACAAAGAATTCCAAACTAAGAAGGATATTTAGAATTTTTTTTAAAAAAATTGAGAAAATTAGTGTGTTGTTTTCCATAGAAAAATAAACAGGAAAGGAGGAAGCAAAAGAGGAAGGTTGGGAGGGATCAAGGAAGAAACAGGGAGAGGAAGGAGGAAAAGATGGAAGACATTCATAAGAGTTAGGCACAGGACATAACCCTTCTTTCAATGTGGGTGAGATAGTAATAAAAAATGGGAAATATGAGACAAATATAAATTGATGCAGAGAATTAACTAGGAGGTTTAAAGAATGTCAGAATACAGAAAATAATGAGGAGGAAATTATAACAGGAAAATGGAATAGAACCAAGTTTATCAGAATTGAAGGAAACTACTTCAAATTAAAACGAACCATGAAACATCTAAGAAAATAAAGGGTGTTGTGGAATTTCATACTTTGAGTAAAAAAGATAAATACTAAGAGTTCTCATGAGAGAAAGAGTAGGAGGGGAGCAACATGTCACATAATAGAATCAGAAATCACACTGCAACCAAACTCTGAACAGAAAGCTATAGAGATGGGGGCAAAAGAAAACATACAAATTCTGAAAGAAAATTATTTTTAACTAGAATTCTCTACCCAGCTACATTCTGAAAGAAGAGTGAAAATAGAATAAAGACACTGGAGATACACTTGGTCTAAAAACACTGTATCACATCCAGAATTCCTATAATTGCTTCTCACCAAGAAAAGAGTTAGTAAATAAAGAGGAATAACTAGTGAGAAAATCATCAGCATACAATCCAGAAATGGTGCTGTTGGTAAATGCCATCGAGTTGACTCCGACTCATAGCAACCCTGTGTGCAACAGAAGGAAACACTGCGTGGTCCTGTGCCAGCCCTTTAATCCTTGGTATTCTTCAGTCATTCCAGCCACTGTGTCAATCCATCTCATTGAGGGCCTTCCCCTTTTTTTGTTGACCCACCACTTTACCACGGATGATTTCATTCTCCAGAGAACGGTCCATTCAGACAACATGGCCAAAGTAGGTGAGAGAAGGTCTGGCCATGGGAGATAGGCAAATTAATTTCTTGGGGTAATAGTGTTGGGAAGGCTCCAGAAAAACAGATCTAACAGACACTTAGTTCACAGGGAGAAGGTAAGACTACAGGGAGAAGAAAGGGGAAGGAAGGGAGGGAGGGAGGAAGGGTGGAAGAGAAAGGATGGAGTGGAATTGAAAAGCAGAGAAAGGAGAGAGGAGGGGACAAAATAGGGAAACAACACATTTTGAATGTTATTTTAAGAACTTTTACAAGAGAGCAAAAAAATGTGCTCCCAGAGATAATCTGAAAGAAAACATGATCAAATTATATTGCTGATTATATTACTAAAACTAATGATATAGATAGAACAATGAGTACAATGCTGAGAAATGCTAGAACATTGCCTCCCTAGCCATAAAATGACTGGGTGGAACTCTGTAAATAAGGTATTGTGGCATAGAAGGGAGATAAGATAGCTTGCTAGTAATGGAAATGAAGTGATTGAAATCTTTGCAGGAGTTGTTGTTGTTAGGTGCCTTTGAATAGGTATCTTCTCAAAGCAAGTGACCCTGTATACAATAGTAAAGAGCTCTAGAGGTTCTATGTTTAAAGTTTTCTGCTGCTAACCAAAAGTTCACTGGTTTGAAACTCGCTGTAACTCTGTGGGAGGAAGACAAAGCAGTCTGCTTCCATAAAGATTCATAGTCTTGGAAACTCTATGGGACAGTTCTACTCTGTCTTAAAGGGTCATTTTAAGTCACAATCAACTTGATGACAATGACAGTGGGTCCAAAAGAATTAAACAAATGAACCACTGACCAGATCAGCACCAGCGTCACTGTTTGGCCATGGTTGATCCCATCACTGAAGTAATTGGGTCAGTCCATCTCATGGAGGGTCTTCCCCTTTACTCTGATCCTCTACTTTACCAAAAACATGATGCCCTTCTCCAGGGACTGGTCCTTTCTGACAGCATGACCAAAATATGTGAAAGGAAGTCTGGCCATTCTCACTTCTAAGGACATTCCAGTTGTGTATCTTGCAAGACAGATCCATTCATCTTGCAGTTCATTCTATTTTCAATATTCTTCTCCAACACCACAATCCAAATGCATCAGTTTTTCTTTAGTCTTCCTTATTTGTTATCCAAGTTTCACATGCATTTGATGCTATGAAAAATCTCATGACTTGGGTCAGGCATACCTTAGTCATCAAAGCAATATCTTTGTATTTCAACAATTTAAAGTGGAATTTTGTCACAGATTTACCCACTAAATTTACAATGAATAGGACTTGCCAGATTCTATCATGCAATCTCCATAATTGTTTCTATCACCAAGGCAATATTTTCCAGGTACCATTCCCTCTTAATTTCCAACTTTCACATTCCAGTCAGCAGTAATTATCAATGTATCCTGATCTCATGTTTTATCAATTTCAGATTGCAGAAACTAGTAAAAATCTTAAATGCCTTCATCTTTCTTTGCAATTGCAGCTGATGTGTAAATTTGAATAATAGTTATATTAACTAGTATTCCTTGTAGGTATATTGATATTATCTTATAGCTAAGTATTGTACTTCAAGATGGATTATGATATATTCCTTAAGAAAATAAATGTGATGCAATTCCTTGTCAATGTTTTCATACCTGCCATAGTAGACTATAGGTTTGCCTCATTTAAAATGTCTACTACAAGTATATTCCTGCCTACTACTGCCTGTTGTTGTTGTTGTTGTTAGGTGCCATCGAGTTGGCTCCCACTCATAGCAACCCTATGTACAGAAGAATGAAACACTCTCTGGCCTGTGCCAGCCCCACAATCCTTGCTATATGTGAGTCCATTGTTCTAGCCACTATGTCAATCCATCTCATTGAGGGCCTTCCTCATTTCCATTGACTCTCCACTTTACCAAGCATGATATCCTTATCCAGGGAATGGTCCCTTCTGACTACATGACCTAAGAAGGTGAGATGAAGTCAGGTCATTCTCACTCTCAAAGAACATTCCTGCTCCACTTCTTCAAGGACACACTTGTTAATTCCTCTGGCCATCCATGGTACTTTCAGTATTTTTCATCAACAACTCAAATGCATCAACTCTTCTTTGATCTTATTTATTCATTATCCAGCTTTTCCATGTAAATGAAGCTACTGAAATTACCATGCCTAGGAACCACCGAGGAGCTCTAGTAGCATAGTGCCTAAGGCACTTGCCTGCTAACCAGAAGGCTGGTGGTTCAAACCCACCAGCCACTCCTCAGAAGGAAGGTTGGGCAATCTACTTCCATAGTGAAGATGGAGTGAAGTGGAGATTTGATGCATTGAACACCAATGACTGAAGACCAAATGAGTTGTGGGATGACATCAAGGGCATCATACATAAAGAAAGCAAAAGGTCATTAAAAAGACAGGAAAAAAGAAAAGACTAAGTTAGATGTCAGAGGAGATTCTGAAACATTCTCTTGAATGGAGGGTAACTAAAGTGATGGAAGAAATGTTGAAATAAAAGAGCTGTCCAAAAGATTTCATAGACTAGATCGAGAAGACAAAGTAAAATATTATGATAAACATTATAATGAATGCTAAGACCTGGAGTTAGAAGCAAAAAGCAGAACATGCAATTCTCATCCTGAAAGAATTGAAGGAAAAATTCAAGTCCAAATTGAAACACTGACGGAATCTATGGGCAAAATTTTGACTGATCAGGAAGTATCAGAAAAAGATGGAAGGAAAACATAGAATCACTGCACCAAAAAATTGACAGATGTTCAACTATTTCAGGAGGTAACATATGATCAAGAACCAATGGTACTGAAGGAAGGCCAAGCTCTACTGAAGAAATTAGCATAAAAGAACCTCCAGGAATTGATGGAAAACTCACTGAGATGTTCAGCAAATGGATATAGACTTGGAAGCACAGACTCATTTATGCCAAGACATTGGAAGACAGCTACCTGGCTAAGATAATGGAAGAGATCAATATTTGTGCCCATTACAAAGAAAGAGGACCCAAGAGAAAGCAGAAATTATCCAAAAATAGCAGTAATATCACAGCAAGTAAAATTTTTCTGAGGATAAGACAAAAATGATTATAGTAGTTTACTGACAGGGAAGTTCCAGAAATTCAAGCTGGATTCAAGAAGAGGTCATGGAAAGAGGTACATCATTGCTGATGTCAGTTGGATCTTGGCTGAAAGCAAAGAATATCAGAAAGATGTTTACCCATGTTTTTTTTTTTTTGACTGTGCAAAATAATTTGACTGTGTGGATAATAACAAATCATGGATAACATTGCTAAGAATAGGAATTCCAGAACACTTAATTGTTCTCATGAGGACTCTCTAGATAGGTCAACATGCTGTTGTAGAAACCAAACAAGAGGCTACTGAGTAGTTTAGAATTAGGAAATGTGTGTCAGGGTTGTATTCTTTCACCATAGTTATTCAATTTGTGTGCTAAGCAAATATTCTGAGAAGTTGGACTATATGAAGAAGAACACTGAATCAGGATTGGAGGAAGAGGCATTAACAACCTGTGATATGTAGATGACACAATCCTGCTGGAAGTGAAGATGGCTTGAAGCAAATACCGAGGAAGATCAAAGACTACAGTATTCAGTATGCATTACACCTTCTTGTTATTACTGTTATGTGCCATGGAGTTGAACCCGACTCATAGCGACCCCTCCTTGGGTTGCCGAGGCAGTATCACTACGGAAGTAGATTGCCTTCTGAGGAGCAGCAGGTGGGTTTGAATCATCAGCCTTCTTGTTAGCAGTTAAGTGCCTTAGGCATTACATGTTAGCATAGAGAAAATAAAAATCCTCACAACTTGAACAACAAGCAAACTCATGATTAATGGAGAAAAGACTGAAGTTGTCAGGGATTTCATTTTACTTTGATCAACAATCAGTACCCACAGAAGTCAAAAAATAGATGGACATATTTCACTGAGTAAATCTGCTGCAAAACACCTCTTTTGTGTGTTAATAAGCAAATATATCACTTCGGAGACTAAGGTTTGCTTAACTCAAGCCATAGTGTTTTCACCCATGTCACATGCATTTGAAAGCTGAATAATGAATGAAGAAAACCAAAGAAAAGTTGATGCCTTTAAAATGATATGTGGACAAAGAATACTGAAAATACCATGGACTGTCGGAAGAAGGAACAAATCTGACCTGGAATCATTACAGGCAGAATGCTCCTTAGAAGCAAGAATGGCCATACTTCATCCCCGCCACTTTGGTCATGTTGTCAGAAGGGACAGACTCCAGGACAAGGATATCATGCTTGGTAAAGTAGAGGATCAATGAAAAAGGGAAAGCTCTTCCCCAATGAGATGCTTTGACACAGTGGCTACAAAGATGGGTCCAAGCATAGCAAGGAACGTGAGGATGACACAGGATCAGGTTGTGTGTGCTTCTGTTGTACTATCGGGTTGATCTGAGTCAGAGCCACCTCAACAGCACCTAAGAATAACCTAACCACCACAATGCCTAAGATAGTCCATATGTAAGAGTTTTACTTCATTTGTGACAACTTCCAATTATCCTACATCTTTACTTCATACAGTTCACATTCTGTTTATTGACGAATGTTCTAGGTGGAGCTAAAAACTAAAAACCAAACTTACTGCTATCAAGTCAATACTGACACATAGCGACCCCTCCTTGGGTTCCTGAGGCACTATCTCTAAGGAACAAGATTGCGTGGTTTTCCTTCCAAGGAGTGGTTGGTGCTTTTGAACCATCAGCCTTCTGGTTAGCAGTCGAATGCCTTAGGCACTACGCCACTAGAAGTTATAACTATTGTTAGTAATGCTGCATTCTTGTTCATATACCATTAAATGAAAGACTATTACCAAAATACTTGAATGAAACACAGCATTTTAAGCAAAATACTTGAGCAAGTACAATTACTTGCTGAAGATGAAGACAGTTTAGTTAAGTAGTGGATAATTGAATAACTCTATAAAATCTTATAAATTATAACAAATTTATTCTGAAGGCTATCTGTTGCATTTTTTTTTTTCACATAATATTAAATTGGGAGCTCTGGTAGCATAGTGCCTAAGGCACTTGACTGCTAACCAGAAGGCTGGTGGTTCAAACCCACCAGCCACTCCTTGGAAGGAAGATGGGGCAACCTACTTCTGTAGTGATACTGCTTCAGAAACCTAAGGAGGGGTCACTATGAGTTGGGTCCGACTCGACGGTACATAACAACAACAACAACAATATTAAGTTACTCAGAGTTAAATGCATTTGATAAAGAAAAAAAGTTAAATAACAGGAAATGATGGTCTCCTATGTATTATGCTGGTTTCCACTAAAAGAGGTTTTGTCTGGGTACTGTAATTTGCATGCCTGTTAAAAATTTCTGGCGCTCTGGTGGTTAAGTCATTAAAGAGCTTGGCTGGTAACCAAAATCCAGGAGTTCAAACCCACCAGCAGGTCCACTGGAAAAATATGTGGTGATGTGCTTCTATAAATATTTTATCCTTGGAAATGCTATGGGGCAGTTCTACTCTGTCCTATAGGATTGCTACAAGTCAACATTGACTCAAAGGCAGAAAGATATTGGGTTAACAAATTTTATTATTCTAGGAAACTGCTAGCCAATTATTACACTACGCTAATAGCAAACATTTTAATAAGGGGATGAATCCAATATAATTCCTTTAACAATATAATTCATTTAATTGATATTGGGCAATGTACACAATGTAATATGATTACTTTATATCAGTCAATGTATTTTCAATATTGAATTTTGTGAACTACAGCATTTCCACATTGTATCTGAAGTGGATCATAATATTTTAATCACAGAATTCAAGAGAACATAAAAAGATCTCCAAATATTTTGAGGGGGGAATCAGCAACATATCAAGAGTCCAGATTAAGGTTATAAATGAGCCCTAAGCTTTCTAACAAATATGTCTCTTGTACTGATATTGTTTTTTCATGTGTACAATATAAAACGTATTCTAAATATGTTAGAGTACTGATGTCCAACTATTAATCAATCAAGAAATGGATAAGATTATGAGATTATGGACATGCTCATAATAAAAGCAGCTGGTCTTGGAAACAGACAAGGAAATTGAAATTATTCTTTTAAATTACATTTTATTTATAAATGGAAGAGAACCAGTGAACATTTTGTCCATTTTGGAGGAGAGACATTAAAGAAATGACTAATGGTTGATACTTTCTACAAGTTATTTAAACCTTAACCTTCATCAATAACCTAAGAACTTTAATACTAGTAGTAGTTGTTGTTGTTAAGTGCCGTCGCGTCGTTTCCGACTCATAGCGACCCCATGCACAGCAGAAGAAACACTGCCGGATCCCGTGCCAGCCCCACAATCCCTGCTATACTTGAATACTAGTAGGGCCTCCTGAAAATGAAATAATTTGATCATCACCTGAAAGCTCTACCCTTTTCTACTCAGTTTTTTTTTGCCCCCACACCTGGGAAGAACTAGATTTTTATTTTTTTATTTTTTTTCAATTGTACTATTGTGATTTTGATGCAAATTTAGAAAGCAGATCTGTTTTACTTTCAACAGTTCATGCACATTTGATTTTGGACCCAATTACCATTCCCAACCATAAAAATTCTCCTCTCCTCTCTTCCCTGTGATTACCCTCTCCTTGTGGCCTTCTTATTTATGCATTCCTGCCCATCCAGCTTTCCCTCTATGTGAATGCTGCCCCTCTAAAGTCTCAGGGCTGACTGACCGAAAGGGCACATCTCCCTAGGGCAGGTGATGAAAACTGCACATAGATGAGAGAGGTATCAGTATAAATCAATGGTCATAAATCTTTACTTTCCCCCAAATGTTCCCTGACACTTTTCATTCATGTATCTGCTTTGCTGTCTCTACTGTTCTCCACAAAACCCTATGTCCACCTCTTACCTTCTCATTCACCTCAAAAGACCTTTATCCTTTCACAAAGATTACTGAAGCCTTAAGACAGAATTTCCCCAGCTTTGTGCTCCCACACATACACATTCCTCCTCCACCCACCTTTAAAAACTGAAAATACAGGATCCTCCCTCAGAGTCATCTAAGCAGTCTAAATCTTTCAACTATTCTCTTGATGGGTTGTATTTTATTACACTCTCTATTTCAGTTCCCATTAACATTTAAGCATGCTTCACCCAGTGCAGACAGGCATGGCTGTGCAGGTTTTTCACTGTATAATTTCAAGAGTCTATTCCATAGACCACAAATTGAATGGTGTTCTCTGATACTATGCAACGTTGTAACAAGTGCTCAAAACTCTCTCATGTTAAAACAAAAACAACAACAAAAACCCTTCACTTTGAATCTCACTCCAGCTATCTTGAGGTCTACTTTCTCATTCATAGTCACACTTTTCAGTGTTAATTATACTCATTATTTACATTTTCACACTTTGTGAACCATTTCAAACTTGCTAGTAACTTCATTTGAAACAAACAGCTCTTGTTAAACTTACACCAACACCAATGCCATTGAGTTGATTCCAACTCATGGCAATCCCACATGTTACACAGTAGAACTTTTCCATAGTTTTCATGGCTATATTCTTTAGGAAATCCTATTGCCAGACCTTTCTTCCATGCTGCCACAGTATATGTAAGTGGTTTGAACTGAGTCGGGGCCGACTCGACGGCACATAACAACAACAACAACAACAACCGTCAGGTTAGTAGTTAAGTACAAAGTGTGTCACCCTGGGACTTTAGCTGTTATAAATGCCATCGATAATCTTACTTGGCTAAAATGAAGACATTTCAACTTTCATCACACTTGACTTCAGAACAATCAGTTACTCTCTTCATGATTTTCTCTTCATAAGATACTCTCTTCCTTGGATTTTTATATGATAAAAGAGTCATGATGGATCTTTTCTTCATTATATAATTTTTTTGGTTATCTCATACAAAATCATGAACTTTACTACCATCCACACATCTGATGCATCGAAACCTACAATCTAACTGAGCTCACAATTCTGAGTCCCTACTCCATATTAATCCAGGGATCCAGTTAAGGCTGGGGTCCCAAGTCATAGCCCTCCCAAGTGTGGGGAAAGCCCAGGAAAAGTAAGAAAAAGATTGGAGGGGATGTGCAAGAAAGAGGGAAGAAGCAGAGGCAAGGATCTAGGTAAGGCCGGGGACCAAGGCCACACCCTTCCCAAGCAGCAGGAAAGAGGCAGGATCTATGTAAGGGGAGGATGGTGAGAGTGGAGAGGTTTTGAACAGCTAAGGGAGACAAACTTGTTTGTCAGTGTGTCGTGGCGTGTTGCTGTGAGGCTTGAGGCTGTACCACTGGTGTCTTAAACCCAGTAGGGTTGCACATGGTGCACAGGTTTCAACAGCTTACAGACTGAGACAGACTAGGAAGAAGGAGGAGGCCATCCACTTCTCAAAGAATTGGGCAGGGACAACCTTATGGATAGCAGAAAATCATTGTCTGATACATTACTGTGCAACTTTATGAATAGTCCAGAAACATTGTCATATACAGTGCAGGAGGATAAGCCACTTAAGTTGGAAGGCTTTCAAAATAGGATCAGGAAAGAGCTGTATCAGAGTAGAGGAAGCCTTTCTGATATGGATAATATAAAGGTTTGGAGATGTCCATTTGCTGAAGTGCCACAACTCAAATTGAGGAGAAACAGCTGCAAATATCCATTAATAATCAGAACATGGAATGTAAGAAGCATGAATCTAGGAAAATTGGAAATTTTCAAAAATGAAATACAACACATAAAGATTGATATTCTAGGCATTAGTGAGCTGAAATGGACTGGTTTTAGCCATTGTGAATCAGACGACAACGTGGTCTACTATGGCAGGAATGAAAATTTGAAGAGGAATGGTGTGGTGTTCATCATCACCAAGGGTGTTTCAAGATCTCTTCTGAAGTACAATGCTGTTAATGATAGGATAATATCCATATGCCTACAAGCAAGACCAGTTAATATGACTATTATTCAAATTTATGCACCAACTCTCAAAGCCAAAGATGAGGAAATTGAACATATTTATCAGCTTTTGCAGTCTGGAATTGACCAAACATGCAATCAGGATGTGTTAATTATAACTAGTGATTGGAATGCAAAAGTTGGAAACAAAGAAGAACTACTACTAGTTTGAAAAGATGGCTTAGGTGACAGAAATAATGCTAGAAATTGCATGATAGCATTTTCTAAGACCAACAACTTATTCATTGCAAATATCTTTTTTCAACAACAAAAATGGTGGTTATACATGTGGACTTCACCAGATGGAATACACAGGAATCTGATTGACTACATCTGTGGCTAGTTGTTGTTGTTGTTGTTGTTAAGTGCTGTCGAGTCATTTCCGACTCATAGCGACCCCATGCACAGCAGAACGAAACACTGCCCTATCCCACGCCAGCCCCACAGTCCCTGCTATACTTGAGCTCATCATTGCAGCCACCGTATCAATCCATCTCGTTGAAGGCCTCCCCCTCTTTCGTCGAC
>NW_006921977.1:796934-814678 GCF_000298275.1 Orycteropus afer afer | reverse complement strand
TGGTACAGTGACTCTGTGTATTCCTGCCATCTTCTCTTGATGTTTCCTGCATCATTCAATATTTTTCCCATAGAATCTCTCAATATTGCAACTCGAGGCTAGAGGAAATGGAAAAGCTCAGTATCTTCAGCTAAAACATGTCCAGGAGCTGATTGTGGAACAGACCATCAACTGCTCATACTCAAGTTCAACTTGAAGTTAATGACTGTTAAACCAGGTCCACCAAAACCACAATATAACTTGAATATATCCCTCCTGAATTAAGAGACCATTTAAAGAATAGATTTGATGCACTAAACACAAATGACCTGAAACCAGAATTGTGGGATGACATCAAGAACATCATCCATGAAGAAAGCAAGAGGTCACTAAAAAGATAAAAGAAGACCAAAATGGATGACACAAGAGACTCTGAAACTTGCTCTTGAGCAGAGATTAGCTAAAGCCAATGGAAGACATGACAAGATCAAGAAGCTGAACAGAAGATCTCAAAGAGCAGTTCCAGCAGACAAGGCCAATTACTATCATGGAATGTATAAAGACTTGGAGTTAGAAAGCCAAAAGGGAAGAGCACACTTGGTATTTCTCAAGCTGAAAGAATTGAAGAAAAAAATTAAGCCTCAAGTTGCAATATTGAAAGATTTTATGGGCAAAAGATTGAATGATGCAAGAAGCATCAAAAAAAGATGGAAAGAATTCACAGTCACTGTACCAAAAAGAACTGGTTGATCTTCATCCATTTCAGGAGGTGGTATATATTCAAGGACCAATGGTACTGAAGGAAGAAGTCAAAGCTGCACTGAAGGAATTGGTGAAGAATAAGGCCCCAGGAATTGAAGGAATACCCATTGAGATGTTTCAATGAATGGATACCACACTGAGGCACTCACTTGATTATGCCAAGAGATTTGGAAGACAGCTACCTGGCCAACTGACTGGAAGAGATCCATATTTGTACCCATTCCAAAGAAAAGTGATCCCACATAATATGGAAATTATTGAACCATTTCATTAATATCACATGCAAGTAAGATCTTACTGAAGATATTTTGAAAATGGTTGCAGCAGTATATTGAAAGAGAACTTCCAAAGGTGCAAGCTGGATTCAGAAGAGGACATGGAACAAGGGATATCATAGCTGCTGTCAGATGGATCCTGGCTCAAAGGAAAGAATACCAGAAAGATGTTTACTTGTGTTTTATTGACTATGCAAAGGCATCTGATTGTATAGATCATAACAAATTGTGGATAACATTGAAATGAATGGGAATTCCAGAACACTTGACTGTACTCATGAGGAACCTGTACATTGAACAGGAGGTTGTTGTTCAAACACAACAAGGGAACACTGCATGGTTTAAAATCAAGAAGGGAATGTGTCATGATGGTATCCTTTCCCCAGACTTATTCAATCTGTATGCTGAGCAAATAATCCTAGAAGCTGGACTATATGAAGAACAATGTGGCATCAAGATTAGAGGAAGAATCATTAACAGCCTACGATACGCTGATGGCACAACTTTGCTTGCTGAAAGTGAGGATGACTTGAGGCACTTACTGATGAAGATTGAAGAATACATTCTGCATTACTGACTACATCTCAATATAAAGAAAACAAAAATCCTCACAACTGGACCTATAAGCAGCATCAAGATAAATGGGGAAAATTTTGAAGTTGTCAAGGACTTCACCTTGCTTGGTTCTACAACTGATGCCAATGGAAGCAGCAGTCAGGACATGAGATGACGTATAGCACTGGCCAAGTTGGCTGCAAAGTGCCTCTTTCAAGTTCTGAGGAGCAAGGATGTCTCCTTGAGGACTAAGGTGAACCTGACACAAGCCATGCTATTTTCAATCACCTCACATGCATGTGAGAGCTGGATAATGAATAAGGAAGACCCAAGAAGAGTTGATGCTTTTGAGTTGTGATGCTGGTGAAGAATGCTGAAAGTACTGTGGAATGCTAAAAGAACTAACAGATCTGTCCTGGAGGAAGTCCAGCCAGAATGCTCCTTGGAAGTGATAATGGCTAGACTTCAGTTCATCTACTTCTGTCATATTGTTAGAAGGGGCCATTCCCTGGAGAAGGATGTCATGCTTGGTAAGGTGGAGGGTTGACAAAAGAAGGGAAAGCCCTCAATAAGATGGATTGACACGGTGGCTGCAACGATGGGCAGTATAGGAAGTTTCATGGAGCTGGAGTGGGACCAGGTGGTGTTTCATTCTGTTCTGCATAGGGTCGTTATGAGTTGGAAAGGACTCGACGGCACCTAACAACAAGAACAACAACAACTCCGTATTAAATTGCCTATTTTATATGTGTCTTTGAAAATCAATTTTAAGTGAACTCAGCTGAAATTAAATATTGCCCAAACCTGGTCCAGTTCCATTGGCTCATACACGCTGCATATGGCATCAGCATTCACAGTGTTATTAGAATCGGCAATGCATGTTTTAGCTTTGACAATTCCCTTTTCCTCTCTCCCCAGTCCTGCAATTTTTCTCTACGACACAACTTCCAGTACCATATTAAATGTCACCAAAGCTCACCAGTTTTCCACTGTATAGTTATAGAGCAATAACCTAAGAAATCACAGCCCAACACTTCCTTTCAATTCTGAACACTCTTCTAGTACTATTAGTGTAACAATTAAAATCTGATTTTCATCTTCCTCCCTTCCTTATAATTTTTCCCATCTTCAATTGTAAATTACAAGAATCCTACTCCTCCCAATTTACCAACGCATAACTCATTTCCTTAAATATTTTCAGATTCAAATATATATAGATGTGGTGTGCATGGAGGTCAAATAAAAGAGGAACTGAACTATATTGTGTCGCCAAGGTTTTGTTATGCTTCTCCATCCTTTCACTGTCAACATTTGTGTCTCAGGTGATGGAAAACTAAAACTTTGTTTTTCTCAGGTTCTCTTACTTGGATGCTACAGAGACATTGTTTCTGCCCATGAAATGTGTTCATGGGAAATTTCAGTGGTGGCAGGAAAGTAGAATGAATATTTTTCCTGGAGCTGGTCCAAGGGGCAGGCTGCAAGTAATGTTTGTTGGGCTAGAACCCGAGTGTTTGTGACTGTGTCAAACTGTGAATGGAAGGCAGCTGTGGCGGTAACATCACTGGCTGCAATGGATGCCGTGTTTTCTGGATCTGTGGACTATCACTGTGCCTGTTTGGTAGTGAAACAAATAGTCCCCGAGCAAGCCCTGAATTCCTCTCCTTCAACCTTTCTAATATTGTTGATGCAACCAATTTCCCATTTGTTATTCTGTTTCTAAATGAAAAATATTATTTCCTTTTCCTACACTGAATAGTGATTCAACTAAACACTTTTGTCATATACATATATCAGTAAGTTGCATGTTTTCTTTTTCTTTTTTTTTTTTTTTGTCAAGAAAATACTGGAATTGTAGAACCAAATAGGTAACAATTATTTTATAGCAGGAAAAAACACTTCATTGTTTCATAACACTGAATATGCATTGTGTGTGTGTATACAACTAATATTTTCATAGAGTAATATATTTCAGCATTTGAAAGTCTACTATATCATGATACACAGACACACACACATATATATATATATATAGACACAGTGTATCAGAAAGCTTATTTTACTTCCAATGTGGTGCTACTTATGCTAAGAAAAATCATACAAGAATAATTTGAGAACCTTACAAAATGTAACTGTCACAATTTTGTATTAATAATGAACATAAAATTATGAACTGTGAAGCCATATGTATACTATTTTATTAAATATTACACAGTATGTCAAATCACATTTTCATGGCAATATTCTAGATTTTAATTTTACAAAGATAAATAACACATAGTTTAGCATCATAGATTTCCTCAACCTCTTTTCAATACCCAATGTCGAACCTGCATATTAGACTTTGCTGCAGACTGTGCAAGCTGTTGAGTGCATTTGGAGTCGCCTTTAGCTAAGGCATAGCTTTCACAGGCTGATTGGCTGTCCTTCCTGTCATTTCCACGGATGACATTTCTTTCGTTATACCTTGCACTTCTGAAAATGTCATATATCTTGTTATGGAGAAAAGGGATATTTTTATCTTTCAAATTCCAAAGTGTTACTGTAATTTTGAAAGACATATCTTAGAGGTATGAAATGTATTAACGGCATTCTAAATATGCTATAGTCACTGAAATTATTTTTATTTTTGCCTAGAAATAGCAATGTCCTACTTATAATTTTACATTCTCTAATAGATATCATTAGGAGCTCTGGTAGCGTAGTGCCTAAGGCACTTGACTGCTCACCAGAAGGCTGGAGGTTCAAATCCACCAGCCACTGCTCGGAAGGAAGGTTGGGCAATCTACTTCAGTAGTGATACTGTCTCAGAAACCCAAGGAGGGGTCGCTATGAGTCGGGTCCGACTCGACAGCACATAACAACAACAACAATAGATATCATTTCAACTAAGCCTATACATGTTAAAATGCTGAAGTTCAAAAAGGAGCCCTCGAAGCATTTTCATGTGTCCTTTTAAGACATTTCTACTGACAAGGTGAGTCAGTCTTTCACTGTGGTCAGCCTGCTGTGATATGCTGGGAATTCACACCTCTGAATCTCATTTTATCATAGGAGCTTTCAAAATTTATAGCGAAGGATGTTATCAAAAGGATTACAAGATAACTTTTTTGATGGCTTTCAAATCTATCATAAACTATTTCTTTCCACATCTAATTACAACAAACAATGCTTATAGTGGATTGATAAATTATGTAAATTTACTGTTGTTGTTTTTGGTACACACTAAGTATTATATCCATTAAAAAAAAAAAAAAAAAAAAAAAAACACCACTCACTGCCCTCCTTGGATTTCTGAGGTGATGTAACTATACATCATGATTTTGTGTGTGTGTATATGTGCCTAATTTGTATAATGAAATAGTAAAATGATTAATCTAAAGGGATATGATGCCAACAGAGCTCCTACAATAACCTTAGCTATTCTTAATTTTTGAATAAAAAGTCACATTTATGTAAACTTAAGATGTTAGAGAAACAGCATTCTTCCTTCAAATGTACTTTCTCTTAGAAAATATTAAGTGGCAATATTAAAGAACTTAGTTTGTAATTTTCATACAGTAATTACTAACAAACTGTATTGATACATTTATATTTAACATTACTGTGTTAGTCTGGTTTCTCTAGAAAATGAGACCAATTAAATGTATACAGACATATAGAGTGAAATATATTTCAAAAAAATGGGTCCTGAATTGTGGGTGCTGGAAAACCCAAAATTTGTGGGTCAGACAACAGGCTGATGAGCTTTGTTGACTTACACGGCTGCAGGGGCCAGGCTGCAGGTCTCTTCTGGTTTAGGTCCCCAAAACCAGAGCTTAGACATGGGCTCAAGAGAGAACTCTGTCAAAACGTCCATTTGTATCATGGATGTAGGCCATACCTACAAGGAAATTACTCTTTCCGTTAATGGCTTCTTGCATCAGATTAAAAAAATGGAAGATAATTATGTAATATCTGCTAAACCACTGAGAATGGTAGCCTAGCCAAGTTAAGACATAAAGTCAAACATCACAATACTGACTTCAAATTACCCCAGTTGTTGTTAAACAGGAAATATTTTCCATTTTGTTGTTGTTGTTGTTATGTGCCGTCGAGTCAGCCCTGACTCATTAATACAACCTGAGAAGGTCAAATTGTCTTGGTTGTTTTACAAATCCAGAAGACTTGCTGTGATTACTCTGGTTCTGTAGTTATTATTCATTTGATAATTTATTTCAAAATTTGTTTTCAGTATCCTGTAGACTCAATATGTCATTCAAGATATTTAGATGTTGTTGTTGTTGTTATGTGCTGTCGAGTTGGACCCGACTCATAGTGACCCCTCCTTGGGTTTCCCAGGTAGTATCACTACAGAAGTAGATTGCCCAACCTTCTTTCTGAGGAGTGGCTGGTGAGGTTGAACTGCCAGCCTTCTGTCTATGTGACAAAAAATGAAATAAAATAAATATTTATTTTAAAAGATGATAAGATGGAAATTTATGAGTAAATTCGCTATGATTACCAAGCTAGTAGTATGTATTGGATATTTTATGGTCACATAATTTAACTTCCAAATATTAGTAAAGATGTAACAATTGTTTAAATAAAACTCAAACTCACTGACATCGAGTTCATTCTGACTGCTGTTGTTGTTCTTATGTGCCCCAACTCATAGCGACCCCTCCTTGGGTTTCCGAGGCAGTATCACTATGAAGTAGGATTGCCCAACCTTCCTTCCGAGGAGTGGCTGGTGGGTTTCCTAGTGAGCCACATTGCATTTACGAGGCTTTAAGTCTTTACAGAAGTAGATTGTCCCAAATAATTTAAATAGGCATTAAATTACTCAGGATGCTTTCTTTGTAAAAGTAATCTTCTGTAAGTGTGCAAAGCTTTCTATTACTGATAATGTGTGATTTATTTTGTAGACAAATCATTATATAATTCACAGCTAGCTAAATTATAACCTATCCATGATACTAATTACATCAAAGCTCAAGATAAACTATTTTCCTTAGGTTCTTTTAATTATATTTCTTATATTTATGCTTCTAGTAATACTGTAGGTTATTAAAAAAAAAAAAATCAATCTCTCTCAAAATTAACTGAAGTCCTGGTGGTCTGACATGAAAGTCCATGGCCACTGATTTTGAAATAATTGAAACTCTTTAGCTAACAAAATAGCATGAAAGACTAAATAAACCATGTTTATCATGAGAATTGAAAATGTTAAACTTTATTTTATGTTTCTGTAATGTTTATACAGGCCCCATTTCTATTTAACATCTATGAAATCTTCTCAACAAATAGATTCACATCTATTAAAATGGGTAAGTAAATGACTGCATTTTTTTTTTTCCTTTTCACTTACACACTAGTAAGATTATTTTCTATACACTATAACTCTAGCTGTTAGGTGTTTTAAGTAAATAGTTACTTAGTAATAGCCTTTTCCTAAAGACTCAGTTTGTCACACTGTGACGACTGGTGCGTTGTGTGATTCTGGAGGCTATGTCATTGGTATTTGAAATATCAACAGGGTCATCCATGGTGGACTGGTTTCAGCAGAGCTTCCAGAATAAGAGAGATTAAGAAGAAAGTGGCAGGCCACTGTTGAAAACACTGGCCACTATAAACCTTACAAATATAATACTAACAATAAAAGCTAAACTCACTACCATCAAGTCAACTCCGACTCATAGTGACTCATCCTTGGGTTTCTAAGGAAGTAGATTGCCCAATCTCCTTACAAGGAGTGGCTAGTGGGTTTTGAGCTGCCAGCCTTCTGGTTAGCCATCAAATGGCTTAGGCACTACACATTAGAGCTCCTAACCTTATGAGTAGCAATTAAAAATTACCTGATACTGTGCCAGAAGATGAGTCACTCAGTTGGAAGGCGCTCAAAGTACAGGTGAGTAAGAGCTATTGCCTCAAAATAGAGTTGATCCTATCGATATGGATGGAGTAAAGCTTTTAAGAGCTTCATTTTCTGAGGAGGCTTGACTCTAAATGAGAAGGAACAGCTAAAAACATCTGTTAATAATCAGAACATAGAATGCATGAAGTATGAATATAGAAAAATTGGAAGTTGTCAAAAAAGAAATGGAATACAAAAAGATTAATGTCCTAGGTATTACTGAACTGAAATGGACTGGTATTGACAATTTTAAATCAGACAATCTTAAGGTCCACTATGTAAAAAATGAGAAAATGAAGAGTAATTCTTTCCCATTCATTGTCCAAAATAACATTTCAAGATCTATCCTGATGTACAATACTGACGATGATAGGACATTATCCATATTCCTACAAGGAAAACCACTTAATATGATTATTATTGATAATTACACACCACCCACTAATGAAAAAGATTAAGAAATTAAAAATGTTTACCAACTTCTACAGTCTGAAATTGACCAAATAGGAAATCAAGATACACTGATAATTACTGGTTATTGGAATGTGGAATCTCCTTACAAGGAAATTCTTTGGAAACAAAGAAGCACTAGTAGTTGATAAATATATTAGTGATAGAAGTGACAGGGTAGATCTCATGACAGAGTTCTGTATGACCAATGAATTATTCATTTCAGAACCTTTTTTTTTTTCAACAGCATAAATGGTTAGTATACATGTGGACCTCATCAGATGTCAAATTAACTACATCTGTGGAAAGAGATGAAGATCAGTTTCATCAGCAGAAAATGATCAGGGAGCCTACTTTGAAACAGATCATCCATCACTCATATACAAATTTACGTTGAAACTGAAGAAAATTAGAATACATCCGATAGAGCTAAAATGTGACCTTGAGAATATTCCACCAGAGTTTAGAGACCATCCTAAGAATAGATTTGCAGAGTGGGACACGAATGACTGCAGACCATAGGAATTGTTGGATGATATCAAGGACATCATACATGAAGAAAGAAAAAAAAATTATTACAAAGAAAAATAAAGACAAAAATAGATGTCAGAGGAAACTCGGAAACTTGCTCTTGAACAGAGATTGGGTAAAGCGAATGGAAGAAAGATGAAGTAAACAACCTGAACAGAAGATATCAGAGTGACTCAAGAAGACAATATAAATTATTATAATAAAACATGCAAAGACCTGGAACTAGAAAACCAAAAAGGAAAATCATGCTCAGCATTTCTTAAGCTTAAATAACTGAAAGAAAACTTGACTCTTGAGTTGCAATATTGAAGGATTTTCTATGGGCAAAATATTGAACAATACAGGAAGTATAAAAAAATATATAGAAGGAAAACACATTCACTGTAACAACAACAACAAAAAAAAACCTGTCCATGTTCAACCATTTAGAAGGTAGCATATGATTAAGAAATGCTGGCATTGGAGGAAGAAGTCCAGGCTACACTGAAGGAATTGGCAAAAAGCAATGCTCTAGGAATTGGTGGAATACCCATTGAGAGATTTCAACAATTGGATGTAATACTGGAAGGGCTCACTCATGTATGGCAAGAAATTTGGAAGAAAGCTACCTGGCCAACAGACTGGAAGAGATCCATATATGTGCCCATTCTGAAGAAAGGTGATCCAAAATAATGTAGAAATTATCGAAAAAGATCATTAATGTCACATACAAGTAAAATTTTACTGAAGATACTTCAAAAATACTTGGAGGAGTACATAGAGAACTGCCAGAAATTTAAGGTGGATTCAGAAGTGGACATGGACCAAGGGTTATAATTGTTAATGTCAAATGGATTTTGGCTGAAAACAAAGAATGCCATAAAGATGTTTACCTGTTTTTTGTTGACTATGAGAAGGCCTCTAATTCTGTGGATCACAACAAATTATGGGTAATACTGCAAAGAATGAGAATTCCATACATTTACTTGTGTTTATAAGGAAGCTGCCATAGACCAAGAGGCAATTGTTCAAATATAACAAGGGGATACTGCATGACTGAAAATCAGGAATTGTGTGTGCCAGAGTTTTATCCTTTCAGCATAGTTATTCAATCTGTATGCTGAACAAATAATCTGAGTAGCTGGACCATATGAAGAAAAACATGGATTCAGAATTGGGAGAAGACTCCTTAACAGTCTGAAATGCAGATGACAGTGCCTTGCTTGATGAAAGGAAGAAGATTTGAAGAACTTACTGATGGAGATCAAAGACTGCAGTCTTCAGTATGGATTACACCCTGTTGTTGTTGTTAGGTGCCATCGAGTCGTTTCTAACTTATAGCGACCCCATGCACAGGAGAATAAAACACTGCCTGATCCCGCGCCAGCTCCATGATTCTTTCTATTCTTGAGACCATCATCACAGCCACCATATCAATCCATCTCCTTGAAGGCCTCCCCCTCTTTCGTCAACCCTCCACCCTACCAAGCATGACATCCTTCTCCAGGGAATTGTCCCTTCTGACAACATGACATGACCAAAGTTGGTGAGACGAAGTCTGGCCATCCTCGCTTCCAAGGAGCATTTCGGGTGCACTTCCTCCAGGACAGATCTGTTAGTTCTTTCAGCAGTCCATGGTACTTTCAGCATTCTTCGACAGCACCACAACTTAAAAGCATCAACTCTTCTTTGGTCTTCCTTATTCATTGTCCAGCTCTCACATGCATACAAGGTGATTGGAAATATCTTGACTTGTGTCAGGTGCACCTTAGCCCTCAAGGAGACATCCTTGCTACTCAGCACTTGATATACTTCCTTCGTGGGTGACCTTCCCAGTGCTACACGTCGTCTAATGTCCTGACTGCTGCTTCCATTGGCATTGATTGTAGAACCAAGCAATGTGAATTCTTTGACAACCTCAATCTTCTCTCCATTTATTGTGATGCTGCTCATTGTTCCAGTTGTGAAGATTTTTGTTTTCTCTATATTGAGACATAATCCATACTGCAGACTGTATTCTTCAACATTCACCAGTAATTGCCTCAAGTCATCCTCACTTTCAGCAAGCAAAGTTGTATTGTCTGCATATCTGAGGTTGTTAATGATTCTTCCTCCAATCCTGATGCCACGTTTTTCTTCATATAGCCCAGCTTCTCAGATTATTTGCTCATGTTCCGATGATTAATGGATGTCTCTGACTGTTTCTCTTCAATTTGAGTGGTGCCACATCAGCAAATGGAGGTCTCAGAAGCTTATCCTTATCCATAAGAGTAAGGCTGGATTTTCTCTGATGAGGCAGCTCTTTCTCAGTCCAATTTGAGAGCCTTCTAACCTAACCGGACTATTCATAAAGTTCTGCAGTAATGTAGCAGACAGTGTTTCTTTGCTGTTCATAATATTTCCCCTAGGCAATTCTTTGAGAAGTGGATGGCCTCTTCCTTCTTCCTAGTCTGTCTCAGTCTGTAAGATGGGCTGATACCTGTGCACCATGTGCATCCCGCTGGGTTTGAAACACCAGTGGCTAAGCCTCGAAACTCACATCAACACCTCACCACAGTAGGACAAACCGACAAACAAGTTTGTCTCCCTGTTGGAAACTTCTCCTACCACCCTTACCTCGGTCCCTGTGGCTGACTCCTCCTCTGTCCCGGTTCCAGGACCTTTTAATCCTCTTTCTCCCACTCTCCTGCCCTGCTGCTTTGGGTGTGCCTGGGTTCCCTCTCCTCACCTGGATCCCTGCTGCTGACTGCTCAGCAGTCAGCTGCAGGAATATGATAAAGAGATTATTAAATCCCTCACAATGTTTCCAACATTACTTGGAAAATGTTAATATGCTCATGGACCTTGTGATAATGATTATATCCATTACATTTTTTCTAATTAGACAAATGAGAGTCAAGGAATTTTTTGACTTTCCAGAGAGGACAAGGAAATCTCATAGTTGAGGCCTCCCAATTCTAGTCCTATTACCATTTCACAATTTGGCTTTACTATAAAGAGTAGCAAACACTATACAAATAATCAAATAATAAAGACAAGCAGATAATTGTGGAATCATAATAAAAATACCTTAAATTCTGAGTAGAATAAAGAAATTAAGAAATATCAAGATTTACAGAAACCTAAATATTAGCTCAAGAAAAGGGTATATAAATACATAGATGGAGGATGCAGTTCACTTATTGATTAACAGTCTAGGGTTTGAGATGAAGTTGTAAATTTACAGTTCACTAGCTGCCCCACCATATGCTGATTATTATATTCTTTATCACTCAATTTCCATATCCATAAAATAATTGAACATTCCCAACATCATAGGGTCCTTATAAATGAGAAATTAGAGCATGGGAAATGCATAGCTTGATACCTTGTTCATACTGAATGTTCTATGAATTTCAGCTCTTTTTGTATTAACTTCCCATTACAAATAATTTTAAGAAGCTCTGGTAGCACAGTAGGAGCTCTGGTGGGCTTCTAACCAAAAGGCTGGAGGTTCAAAACCACCACCCATGCCACAGGACAAAGATAAGCGAATCTGCTTCTGTAAAGACTTACAGCACTGGAAACCCTATGAGGGTTGCTATGAGTCATAACTGACTCTAAGGCAGTAGGTTTGGTTTGGTTTGGTTTTGGTGGCACAGTGGTTGCTAACCAAAATATCAGTGTTTCAAACCCACCATCCACTCCACAGGAGAAAGGGCCTGGCTAGAGATATACTTCTATAAAGATTTGTTGTTGTTGTTGTTATGTGCCGTCGAGTCGGCCCCGACTCATAGCGACCCCTCCTTGGGTTTCCGAGGCAGTATCACTACGGAAGTAGGATTGCACAACCTTCCTTCCGAGGAGTGGCTGGTGGGTTTGAACCGCCAGCCTTCTGGTGAGCAGTCAAGTGCTTTTAGCCACTATGCTACCAGAGCTCCCCTATAAAGATTACAGCATAGAAAACTTTATGGGGCAGTCCTACTCTGTCCTATTGGGTCCCTGCTAAAGGGGCAGGGAGGCCATATCTTCTGACCTCTTCTAACCCCACAAGAGGAAGACAGAATCACCATCAGTAGCCCAAGGCCTATTCCTGTGGGGCCAGACATGCTGCCTCCCTCCAGCCCTATCACCTACCCTGACACGAACTTTCTGCTGGGTTCGATAATTCACTGCAGTGGCCAAACAGAACTTACAGATTATAGTGTTTATTAGGGAAGCACTGGGCTACAATTCAAGTTCAGGAAAAATGCTCAGTCTCTCTCGGCCCGCCGTATCTCAGCCAATGTTCTCTCACAGTCTCTCTCCCAGCAGTGTGTGTCTCTCAGTGTCTCTCTCAGCAATGTGTGTTTCTTGCATCTTTTTCCCAGCAGCGCATGTCTCTCAGGAGCATGTGTCTTTCAGGAGTACATTTCTCTCAGGAGCACATCTCTCTCAGCAGCAGGTTCTTCTCAGCCAGCAGTCAGAGAGACTTCTGCATCTAGGAAGCATCCTTTTGAGCCTGGCAGAGTGGCCAAAATAGCCAATCATGACATCAGAATTCTAAGCACCTGAGAGAGACCGAACTTCCCAGAACATTGCTTTGTGCCACTCCCAACAGAAATACCCCACGTGGATAACTTTTACAATCAGGAAGCTCTTCAGTTGCTCCCAGCAAATTACACCATGGAGTTTACAAAGACTTATGGCTAGAAAAGCCATACCAGGTAATTTACTACACCACTGTCCCTATAAGTTAAAATTTAACCTGAAGGCAGTGGATTGAGTTGGGTTATTCACTGTTCGAGAAGCCAGTTGCTGATGTTACTTTCTGGAGAAGCATATGTAAACACCTAGCTGGTTCTTGTATGTGTCTGTGTACGTATGTGTGTATTTACAGTTGACATACCATTATTCTTATTGAAAGGAATCTTAAAAATCCTAGTAACATAAATTAAGTAGACTATGATATGACTTTTAGGAGAATAGAGATTGCTTTTTAATGCTCATTTGCAAATGATTGTCTAATAATAACTCGACTTTTTCCCTTGCATATTCTTCTAACAAAGGCCAAATGCTAAGCTTCAAGAAAAATAGAAAATCCCCTCTCAAAATGCCAGATATAACAGTAATTATAGGAGTGAATAGGCCAGGGGTGCCTGGGGAATTGTGCAGCTCATCTTCCCTCTAAATTACCTTGAGCACCTGGAAAAAATATAATGGCCTGCATCTGGTGCAAAGAACAAACTTGTGATTCATTATCAAAGGAACTGCAAAGCTTAGATCTGCTCTGACCGTGTGCTATTCCATCAGTAGGCATGCTGTAAATGGATTTAAAGCATCATTAGACAAATATTTTAGCACAGTTAGAAAATTGACTGTACAGCAACAATTGTAATAAAATGGGAGAGCCTACTGATGTGTATACGGGTTTGGGTAGAGTTATAAGATGCAGTTTTGACACTTAATACCAATAACATCCATATGACTAAATACAAACCCAAATTATCACTGTGGATTTTAATCATGTGCAATTAACATTAAAAATGACTAATATTTGATATTTATGTAGTTAGAATTTGGTTAAAAATAGTATATATATCTATATCTATCTATCTATCTATCTATCTATCTATATATATACTTTTTTTGGGGGGGATTTAAATTTAAGAACTTGTTATATGTTGTTGTGGTCTAAATTTAATATCATTAAACTTCATTGGTCCTGGAAGAAACCTCAGCTGTAAGGACACAAATATACAAAAGTCTTTGTGAAATTTTGCTCACTGTCACATTTGAATTTGTTGTTGTAGAGAGAACTAAAATGTCAACTCTACCAACAACTAGCTAAGTGACCTTGAGCTATTTTCCAAATATTGATTTATCTAATCAAATTTTATTTCCAAGCTAGTATCCAGCTTGGAAAAACGCAAAATTCTTAGATATAAATATTGTGGAACTGTAAAATGCAAACATTCATATGTGTTTATATCAGCAGGCATATTAATGAAATATTATGACATGTAGAGATAGATACAAAAAGAAAAGCCTTAAATTTATACAGCTTAATATAATCCATTTCTGTAATTCTGTGTTGCAACATTCTAAAAATTCAGCATCATAACCATATATAAACCTCTAAGGATTTTATTATTAAGATAACATAATTGTACTTATATGTATTTATGAAGGATTTAAGAACACACAAGTTAAGCTTTCTTTGAAAAAGTAGTTCATCAGTAGGTGAACTATTTTTAACAAAATGCATCTTTACATACATACTAAAATGCTTTATTTTTTTATGTAAACACTTAAGAAACTGGATTATATCATGAAGTTAAATAATAATGGTGTGCTGTTATTTAGAAAAGGAGCTCCGATGGTGTAGTGCTTAAAGAATTTAGCTGTTAACCATGAGACCTGGAGTTTGAACTCACCAGCTGTTCTGTGGAAGACAGATGAGGCATTCTGCTTCCATAAAGATGTGTAGCCCTGGAAACTCTGGGTACTTCTACTCCATCCTTCAGGGTCACTATGAGTTGGATTCAACTTGATAGCAATGTATTTCATTTGGTTTGGGTTATTTAGAAAGTCATATAAACTTGGTGAAAAACTAAAACCAAACTCACTGCCATTGAGTTGATTCTGACTCATAGCAACACCCATTGAGTTTCTGAGGCTGTAAATCTTTACTGAAGTAGGTCACCTGATCTTCCTTCTGAGGAGCAGCTGTCGATTTGGACTGCTGACCTTCCGGTTAGCAGCCAAATACCTTATCTGTATGCCACCAGAGCTCCATAAACTTGGTAGAGGAAAATAAATAAATAAATAAAAATAAACAGAACACTGTGGTCAATGGAAACTGTACCCTATAAGCCTTTCTGTAACTATTTTGCAGAAATATCCTTCTCAGGCCATCCCAGATCTTGTGAAAACAAGTTTTATATTAAAAAAAAAAAAAAAATGTACCTGGCAAGGGAGAGACTATTTAATACAAAGAGACACTTTTGCTATATCACATCATCCATTTTAGAACTATTCCAAGGATAAACATTTTCATTTTTCAGTGGATATACAAGAAGATAGATTTTTAAGTGTAATGTTTATCACAATCAACCTGGAAAAATATCAGTATGAGAAAGTATAACACACTGGCAGAAGTCAAGGTTTAGTACAGGAACACTCAACTGATTGCACTCTTTATTTAAATATGAGTGAATGTCTAGAGAACACCCAAGGCTAACTAGGATGATAGAGATGCAGTCAATCCCCATTTTACTTCAATGAGTTAGTTCTAATGGGCAGATTAATGAAGTAGGTACAGGAATAGTCAGCTGGCAGGAATTCACAAGGGTTGATTCTTATGTACGTCTTGTCAAAAAGTACAGATAAGCCTGTTCAGCATATGCATGTTCATTCAAGTATTGGCTTCAAAAACAATGACAATGCATTTGAATTTCAGTCATAGCTATGACAATGGGTTTAACCTAAAGACAACAAAGTAGATGGCAAAGTGGAAAGACCCTTGAAATCACCTTCTGAGAAATGACAATGCAGGTCTCTGGAAGAGGTTCAACAGTCTACCTTAAGAAAATGGAAGAACTGCTTAGGCTTCAGACAAAGAAGGCTAAACTAACATCTAAACTGCCGCTGCACAATAGCAGTCGGTCGGAAGGCAGATAGAGGCTGAAACCAGTTCAAATGTCTCCCAGCAAGCTGAGTATCCTGATGTGGGCTGTGCTCACTAGGAAATCAGATTTCTAACCAGTAAAAATACAGCCTTCATGGCAAGCAGAGGACCCCGAGAAGGAAGGAAGATTAGAAAGTGAAGAACAAAACTGAGAGGTAGTCCAGCCTGGAGGAAAGGCCTGTGGTTGTCTGAGGCTGGACTGGGGTTCGTCATGTCACTCACTGAAAAGGAATTTCTGGACATGAAGAAATACTTTATACCTTGATTAGGAAGAATAAAAGAAGTTTGGAAAGATGAACTAAGGTTATCGTAGAAAGGAATGGCCAGTGAAGTAGGGAAGGAAAACAACAAAAAAAGAGACAGACATCTTAAATGCTAGGAAGGCACTAAGTAAGTAGTGTTTAAAGGAGCAATGATTCATCAGCCCTCTCTGATAAATCAAATAAGATGAAGGCTATGGATTAGCCATTGGATTTAGCAAAATTGCATCACTGTTGAACTTGACTGGAATGCTTTTCTGAAAGAATGACTTTACATGAGTGGGTTCAAAGAGGGACTACAGAGGAAAACTTTGAGAAAATAGATATAGCAAAAAAAAAAAAAAGAACTTTTATTTGAAAGGTGAGCAGAGAAATGAGGCAGTGGTTAAAATGAGAAATGAGTTCAAGAGATTTCTTTAAGAGAGTGGAATTCATAGTGTACTTTTATGATTAGAATTTTTCATGGTTTACTTGTGTGATTAGAATTTTTCAGCTGGGAGGAAAGCCTGATGAAAGAGAGTGAAGTCCTTGAATAGGAAAATGAAGAAAGGACCCACAACTTAGTATAAATTACAGACATAGCCACAGACACACTTCACCTTAAATAAAACTGAATTTTTTTGCACAATAAAACTAATGACTAAAACCTGCAGATTATTTTTTTAATAAAAATCTATATTCAAAGTAGCTGAGTTTGAAGCATAATTAGGATATAAGCCATTTGACATCAATAACCATGTCTTAGGCTCTTTTTTTTTTTTTTGCTCTGCCCAGCAATTACTATCACGGGTACTCAAGAAATATATGTTTTGTATGATTTAAGTGATTTGGAGAGAAGAATGAATTTGAATGGCTGGTTAAACTATGGTTTATAGGCACTGTCTTTAATTATACTTCACTGTTCCTGAATACATTTCTTAAGTAACGAGGCAGTTACATATTTATGGCAGTGAGGATAATAGACGGAATATCCAAGGGGAACGAGACAGGGTTTCTTTTCATTTGAAAGTTGAATAATATTAATGTGAGCAGCATAAGATAAATTGGAAATGTTATATCCTTCCATGAAAGCAAGGGAGCACCTTATTCTCCATTTCCAGAACCTCTTAGGACCAATAAATTATCATAAAAAAAGGCCTCTCTCAACAGATGTTCTCAGTGTAGTCTAAAATCTTTCATGAAGTGTTTTTCATTACAGACATGATTCATGATTTAAAAGAATCTTATTTCTAATTTATGTGCACACACTTGTAACTCTTCTATAAAACATGCCGAAGAGAGGTGGGGCAAGATGGCGGACTAGGCAGAAGGATTGCACAGACCCACTTCAACAAAGAAAAGGGAAACCAATTAACACAGACACAGAAGATAATCTTGGACCCCGGAGCCTTGAAGGAAAGGATGCAGAATTG
>NW_006921977.1:781065-788774 GCF_000298275.1 Orycteropus afer afer | reverse complement strand
GTGGGAGGGGAGCTGCTGCATTGTAAATTTTGGTCAATGACATGAGACAAAGTATATGTGAACTGCTGTATGAAAAGTGAATTTACTCTGTAACTCTTCACCCAAATCCTAATTAAAAAAAAAATAAATAAAATAAATAAATAAAACATGTCGAAGAATAAAAATCAAATCACTCAACAGCTATATCAATAATTTTGCAGAGTATGTGTTCTAACTCAATAGTGATTAATATGAAAGCAATGAATCAATGTTCTTTCTTCTGCCCTTCTTTGAAGTAATAGTTTACCTTGTTCTCATGCAGACGTGAAAACTCAACATGTAAGAATTTAACAGAGCAAATTTCAAAATGCCTCATGTAAATATACCATCATTCCTCTTTCTGAAGTTACTTCATGTAGTATAACCCTGTACAAGGTAAGTCACTCTTTGCAATCTCATTTCAATCCCTTTGTAAGTGGTATGTTACAGAAAATTTTAATTTTTACTAACGTTATAAAAAATGTTTGCTGAAAGCAAGTTTGCCCATGCATTCCTTTTGCAAATGTATTCTTATTCTTTGTCATGAGCTGACTTGACATTTTATTCGGTCTGTAAATCTTTGAAGAATGATGGCTGGGAAATTAGCAACTTCTAAGGCACCACTATTCTTCTGGTAACAGACTATGTGCTGACCATCTACAAATCTGAGTTTAGCTGAATTCATGCTCACTCCTTGACATCATAATTATTATATGATGAATTGAACTGCAGTTTTCTATTCAACCTCTTTTAAATAGAGAGATCTTTTCTCACATCATAGAAATTATAATGGGAACCCAGATGAGAGTAATAACTCTTGAGTACTGAATATTCCTGTGTTCGAAAGTAAAAGTGTGTTTGAGTGTACAAAGAGAGGGAGGTAGAGACAGCCAGAAGGAAGGAGGGAAGGAGAGGAAGGGGCGAAGTGGTGTCCATGCACAGCCTATAATGAGATCAGTTTATATAGTATTATTTCAAAATCCATCTTTTTTGTATTGAAGTTTTGTAAATTATAACTGTATTCCATCTACATGAAATTATCTTTGCTTATCTATCCCATGAGTGAGAAAATTTGATTGTAAATCATCTTATCATGGATTTATAGAAGAAACACTATTTGACTCAGCAAAGCACTTCTCACTATGTTTGATGCTTTTCAAAACCAGTTTTTAATATTTACTTGGAAAAAAAAATCTTGGTTAAGAAATAGATATAATTTATTCCAAATTTAGTTTTCTATAAAATAATTATAATAATCAGTTATCTCAGATTTTGGTAGATATTCATAAACTGAAACGTAAACTTTTTTTTTCATTTACTTACTAAATGTATTAATTAAAGAATCCTCTTTCTAAACTTATGCTTTTCAACTCAATTGTGGCTTACTTCACTGGATTTAGGATTCATGCAGACTCATAGCAACCTCCTTGGGTTACTGAAGCAGTATCTCTATGGAAGAAGATTGCCCAGTCTTCTTTCTGAGGAGTGGCTGGTAGGTTTGAACTGCAAGCCTTCTGGTTAGCAGTCAAATGCCTTAGGCACTACACCACCAGAAGCCTTGTTTGTTTGTTGTTGTTAGGTGCCATCGAGTTGGGTCCCAATAAAAGTGACCCTATGCACAGAATGATAACAACAACAACAACAACATGCACAGAATGAAACACTAGCTGGTCCTGCATCATCCTGACAATCTTTGCTATGTGTGAGCCCATGGTCACAAGCAATTGTGTCAATCCATCTCATTGACTAGTCTTTCCCTTTTTTGCTGATCCTCCTCTTTACCAAGTATGATGTCCTTCTCCAGGAAGTAGTCCCTTCTGACAACATGACTACAGTATATGAGATGAACTCTGGCCATTCTAACTTACAAGAACCATTCCTGCTGTACTTCTTCCAAGACAGATTTGTTCCTTCTTCTGGCAATCCATGGTATTTTCAATTTTCTTCACCAACACCACAATTCAAATGGATCACATTTTCTCCTGTCTTCCTTATTCATTGTCCAGCTGTCACATGTATATGAGGCTATGGAAAAGACAATGGCTTGGATCTGGCACATCTTAGTCTTCAGAGTGGTATCTTTGCTCTTTAACACTTTTACGAGGTTTTTGCAGCAGATTTTCCCAGTGCAGTATGACCTTTCATTTATTGACAGCTACTTCCATGGGTGTTGATCATGAACCAAAATAAAATGAAATTCCTAATAACTACAATGAGAGCTGGACAATGAAAAGGAAGACAAAATAATAGTTGATTCTTTTGAGTTGTGGTGCTGGCGAAGAATGCTGAAAGTAGCATGGACTGCTGAAAGAACTAACAGATGTGTCCTGAAACAGGTGCAGCTGGAATGCTCCTTGCAAGCAAGAATGGCCAGACTTTGTCTCACCTACGTTGGTCATGTTGTAAGAAGGAACCATTCCCCGGAGAAGGATATCATGCTTTGTAAAGTGGAGGGACAATAAAAAAGGGGAAGGCCCTCAATGAGATGGATTGTCACAGTGGCTGCAATGATGGGCTCAGGTATAACAAAGATCATGGGGTTGTCAAAAGACAAGGCACTGTTTTGTTCTGCTGTACCCAAAGTCACTGTGAGTCACAGATGACTTGATGGCACCTAACAACAAAAACAACTTCAATCTTTTCTCCATTTCTTGTGATGTTGATTATTGATCCAGTTGTAAGGATATATATATATATAGAGAGAGAGATTATGTTGTGAAGTGTAATCCATACTGAAGGCTGTTGCTCTGACCTATCAGTAAGTGCTTCAAGTCATCTTCACTTTCAGCAAGCAAATTGTGTCATCTGCAAATTGTAGGTGTTTAATGAGTCTTCCCATAATCCTGATGCTACATTCTTCTTTGTACTGTCCTGCTTCTCAGATTATTTGCTCAGCACACAGATTAAGTAAAATGAAAGGACATAACTGTGATGCACACCTTTCCTGATTTTAAACCATTCAGTATTCCTTTGTTTTGTTCAAACAACTGTTTGCTTGTCTATGTACAGATTCCTTATGAGTATAAATAAGTGTTCTGAAATTCCCATTCTTCTCAAAGTTATGCCTAATTTATTATGGTCCACAGAGTTGAATGCATTTCCATGGTCAATAAAATACAGGTAAACAATGTTTTTGTATTGTTTTAGGCAACATCCATGTTACATCACCAATGGTATCCCTAGATCCACACCCTCTTCTAAATGCTGCTTAAATTTCTGGCAGTTACCTGTCAATATACTGCTCCGAGAATTTTATTTCCCCCTTCAGCAAAATTTAACTTATGTGTGATATTAATGATATGCTTTGATGATTTCCACATTCTGTTTGATCAACCTTCCTTGAAACATGGGTATTTTCCACTTGGTTGGCTGAGTAGCTGTCTTCCAAATTCCTTGTCACAAATGAGTGAGGGCTATGTCCCTTTGTTTAAACATCTCAATGGGGATTCCATAAATCCAGGACCCTTGTTTTTTTTCAAATTATTTCAGTGTAGTTTGGACTTCTGCCTATAATATAATTAGTTCTTACTTATAGGCCACCTCCAGAAATGGTGTAGTGTCGACCAGTTCTTTGTGGTGCAGTGACTCTGTCTGTTCCTTCTATTTCCTTTTGATGCTTCCTGCATCACTTAACATTTTGTCCATGTTGCTGTTGTTGTTGATAGGTACTGGTGAGTAGTCTCTGACTCACAGAGGTCCTAGGTACAACAGAACAAACACTGCCTGGTTCTGCACTATTCTCACAATCCTAGTTGTACTTGAGCCCATCATTGCAGCCACTATTCCTATCTCTCTCATTAAGAGGCTTCCCCTTTTTCACTGACCCTCCACTTTACCAAGCTTGATATCATTCTCCAAGGAAAGGTCCTGTCTGACAGAATGACCAAAGTAGATGAGATAAAGTGTGATCACTTTCACTTCCAAGGAGTATTCCAGCTGCACTTCATCCAAGACAGATTTGTTTCTTCTTTCAATCCACAGTACTTTCAGTAGTCTTTACCAACACCACAACTCTAAAAGCATCAACTCTTCTTCAATCTCTGTGATGGTTAAGTTTGTGTGTCAACTTGGCTGGGCCATGATGAGACTGGTAATCAACTCCATGGTGGAATCTACTCTGAGCAGCCTTTGGGTAAGTGGTCTGCTTCCCGTATACAAGAAACAGCTTTGGGTATGGTCCGTTAAGGCACGCCTGAACCCTGCATGTAGCCATGTCATTGTTCAGCAGCCTGCCAGGCTCTGCTGAACTTGGGACTTTCAATGGACTTGAATTAATGGCCTGCCGTGTGGTTTGGTAACATCAGGATTGTACCATTTTATTTGTCGACCTTGGGCTTGTTAGCCTCAGCAGCCAGTAGCTGCCTGAGTGAAGAGATGCCTCTAGCTTCAGTGGGCTGGGAGCAAGAGGCAGAGCTGAAGTCCAAGGTCGAGGGGCTTTCACACAGCCCCTAGAGCCTGGCATTTTGAACTTGGACTTAAAGCCTTCAAACTCTAAGAGAATAAAGTCCTGTTTGGTCAGCCATCCCATTTGTGGTATATTCTTGTCAGAGAGGCACTAGGTAAAGAGAACAATCTTCCTTATTCATTGTTCAGCTTTCACATGCATATGAGGCAATAGAAAATACCATGGCTTGGGTAATTCACACCTTAGTCTTCAAAGAGACATCTTTGTTCTCAGAGCTATAAAGAGGCTGTTTGCACAGATCTGTCCAGTGCAATACAATGTCAGATTTCTTGACTGCTGCTTCAGTGGTTGTCGGTTATGGAAACAAGTAATCTGAAATCTTTGACAACCTCAATCTTTTCTCCATTTATCCTGATGCTGCTTACTGGTCCAGTTGTGAGGATTTTAATTTTACGTTGAGATGTAATCCATATTGCAGACTGTGATCTTTAATCTTCATCAGTAAGTGCTTCAAGTCATCTTTACTTTCAGCAAGCAAGGTTGCGTTGTCTGCATATTGCAGGTTGTTAATGAATCTTCCTTCAATCCTGATGCTATGTTCTTCTTTCTATATTCCAGCTTCTCTGATTATTGGCTCAGTGTACAGATTGAATAAATATGGTGAAATTTTACAACCCTAACAAACACCCTTCTCAATTTTAAACAATACAGCATCCCCTTGTGCTGTTTGAACGACAGCCTCCTGGTCCATATATTGGTTCCTCAGGAGCACAATGAAGTGTTTTGGAATTCCCATCCTACTCATTGTTATCCATAATTTGTTATCATCCACAGAGTCAAATATCTTTGCATAGTGAATAAAACAAGTAAACATCTTTTACTTTTGGGCTCAGGTATAGCAAGGCTCATGAGGCTGGCACAAGACCGGGCAGTGTTTCGTTCTTTTGTGCATAGGGTCACCATGAATTGGAGATGACTAAATGGCACCTAACAACAACAAAAAAATGTTGTTCTGGTATTCTTTGCTTTCAGTCAAGATCCATCTGACATCAGCCATGATATCTGTTTCAGTTATCTAGTACAAATCTGACAGGAGTATAGCACAAATGGGATGGTTTTAACAACCGGAGTCTATTATCTCCCAGTTTTGTATTCTAGAAATCCGAGTCTAAAGTGCCAGGCTGGGTAAAAGCCACTCATCCTTGGACTTCAGCTCTGTCCCCTGCTCTGGGCCCACTGAAATTAGAGTATTTTCTTGACTCAGGCAGCTGCTTGCTGCTGACGTTGACAAGCCCAAGGTTTCCAAATAAATGACACAGACCCAGTAACCAAACCACACAGCAGCCCTTTGATTCAAGTCCATTAAAATTCCCATGATCAGCAGGGTGACATGGCAGGCTGCTGAACAACAACTTAGCTACATTCAGGGTTCAAGCATGCCATAAGCTGTAGACCTTCCTCAGAGTTGTTTCCTATATACTGGAAGCAACCCACATCCCAAAAGAAGCCACTCAGCTGCTCCAGTAGATTCCACCATGGAATTAATTGCCAATCTCACCATAAGGAATAACTACATCCAACTGCCAAGCCATTCAACCAGGGCCAGACAAGTTGACGTACAAACTTAACTACTGCAATATCCCTTGCTTCATGTTCTCTTCTGAACCCAGCTTGTGTTTCTAGAAGTCCCCTGTCAACATATTGCTGCAATGCTTTTTGAACTAACTTCAGCAAAATTTTACTTAAATGTGATATTAATGGTATTGTTTGTTAATTTCCACATTCATCACCTTGCCTTGGAATTGATACAAATATGGATGTCTTCCAGTCAGTTGGTCCAAATTACTTGGCAAAGATAAGTAAGTGTCTCTAGCATGGCATCAGTTTCTTGAAATATCTCAACAGGCATTCTGTCAATTCCTGGAATCTAGTTTTTTGCCAATCCCTTGAGTGTAGCTTCAATTTCTTCCTTCAATTGGTTCTCGATCATATGCCACCTCCTGAAATGGTTGAAAATCAATTTTTTTGTTTTTTAACAGAGACTCTGTGTATCCTTCCACCTTATATTGATGTTTCCTGAATCATTAAATATTTTGCCCTTAGAATCTCAACATTATAACTCAAGGCTTAATTATTTTCTTAAGTTATTTCAAGTTGAAAAATGCCAAGGTTGTTCTTCTCTTTTGGTTTTCTAATTTCAGGTCTTTAGATATTTCATTATAATAGTTGATTTTGTCTGCTCAAATTGCTCTTTGAAGACTTTTGTTCAAATGTTTTATCTTGTCATTTCTTCCACTCGTTTTAATTACTCTCCATTCAAGAGCAAGTTTGAGTCTCTTCTGACATCCATTTTGGACTTCTTCTCTTGTGTTTTTAATGACCCTTTGATTTCTGCGTGGATGATGCTCTTGATGTCATCCCACAATTCTTCTGATTGTCAGTCACTGGCGTTCATTTCAACAAATCTATTATTTAGATGGTCTCTAAATTCAGGAAGGATATAATCAAGGTCATATGTTGGCTCTCATGGACTTCTTTTAATTGTCTTCAGCTTCAACTTAAAATTGCATGTGAGCAATTGATGGTCTGTTACAGAGTCAGCTCTTGCCCTTGTTTTGATTGTAGACATTGAGTTTCTCCATCACCTCTTTGCACTAAGGTAGTCAATCTGATTCCCACGTAGTCCATCTGGTGAGGTCCTCATGTATTGCCACCATTTTTGTTGTTGAAAAAGATATTTGCAGTGAATAAGTCACTGTTCTTGCAAAGATCCATCATGTGATCTCCAGCCTCATTTCTATCATCAAGGCCAGATTTTTCAAGTACTGGTGATTCTCCTTTGTTTGCAACTTTTGTATTCGGTCACCAGTAATAATCAATACACTTTGATTGCATGTTTGGTCAATTTCACACTGCAGAAGTTGGTAAAATCTACAGTTTCCTCAATTTTGGCTTTATTGTTTGGTGTGCAAATTTGAATAATAGTAATATTGACTTGATCTTCTTGGTAGTGATATTATCCTATCACTGACAGCACTATAATTCAGGATAGAACTTGAAATATTCTTTTTGACACTGAATGCCATGCTTTTCCTCTTCAATTTGTCATTCCTGGCATAATAGACCATATGACTGTCTGCTTGAAAATGGCCAAATCCAGTCCATTTTAGATCACTAATGCCTTGGAAGCATAGTGGCTAAGACACTTGCCTGCTAACCAGATGGCTGGCGGTTCAAACCCACCAGCCACTCCTCGGAAGGAAGGTTGGGCAATCCTACTTCCGTA
>NW_006921977.1:772692-780965 GCF_000298275.1 Orycteropus afer afer | reverse complement strand
TACTGCCTCGGAAACCCAAGGAGGGGTCGCTATGAGTCAGGTTTGACTCGACGGCACATAACAACAACAACAACAACAATGCCTTGGATATTGATATTTTTGCATTCCATTTCATTTTTGAACACTTCCAACTTTTCTGTATTCATACTTCATACATTCCATGTTCCAATTGTTAATGGATGTTTTCCGCTGTTTCCTCCCATTTTGAGTTGCCCCATCAGCAAATGGAGGTCCTGAAAGCTCTATTCCACCTGTATCAATAATGTTGATTCTACTTTAAGGAGGTATTCCCAGTAGTTTTTGATTGTCTTCTGATGTGAGGGGGGCATCATCTGGCACTATATCAGACTATGTTTCAGGGCTATTCATAAAGTTTTCCAGTAATATATCAGACAGTGTATCACTGGCTAATTCTTTCAGCAGTGGAAGGCCTCTTTCTTAGTCTCGAAGCTCTGCTGAAACCTGTTCACCATGAGTGACACTGCATGAATTTGAAATACCAGTGGTGTAGCCTCCAGCCTTGCAGCAAATTGAAAGCCACCGCAGTACACCAAATTGATAGACGAGTGGGGGATTTTTCTCATAGAATCCCCCAATACTGCAGCTGGAGTTGTGAATTTTTTCTTCAGATTTTTCTGCTTCAGAAATGCCAAGAGTGTTCCTGTCTTTTGGCTTTTCTAAATCCAGGTCCTTGTAAATTTGATTAAAATACTTTTTTTTTTCCCCTGTCTTCTTGAGCCACCCTTCAAAAGAGTCTTTTTCGCTTTTGTATTTCCTTATTTATTCTATTGGCTTTAGTTATTTTTTGTTCAAGAGCAAATGTCAAAATTTCTTCTGGAATCCAATTCCAATTATAAATGAATCTTTGCAGCTGTTTCTTCTCATTTTGAGTCATGACACATCAGCAAATGAAGGTGCAGAAAACTTTACTCCGCCCACGTTATTGGAGTCGACTCTACTTTTTGGAAGCAGCTCTTCCCCAATAGTATTTTGAGTGTCTTCCAACATGAGGGGCTCACCTTCCAGCACTGTATCAGACAATGTTTTACTGCTTTTCATAAAGTTTTTCAGTAATATATCAGACAAAGTTTCAGTTTTATTGATAAGGTTTTCAGTGGACTTTTTTTTTTTTTTTTCCAGAATACTATAGCCTTCTCCTTTTTCTCAGTCTAACTTAGACTGGAACCTCCACTGAAACCTATGTACCATGGATAACTGTTTTGGTTACTTTGTGCTGTTCCAACAGCAGTACCACAGGTGGAATAGCTTCAACAAACAGGAGTTTATTCTCTTACAGTTTTGGAGGAGAGTAATCTGAGTTCAAAGTGCCAGGCTCTAGGGGCTGAGTGAAAGCCCCTTGACCTTGGGCTTCAGCTCTGCCTCTACCTCTTGCTCCTGGCCCGCTGAAGCTAGAGGCATCTCTTCACTCAGGCAGCTGTTGGCTGCTGAGGCTGACAAACCCAAGAATAACAAGTGAAAAGGGACAGTCCTGATAATACCATACCACACAACAGGCCACTGATTCAAGTCTATTGAAAATCCCAAGATCATCAGAGCATGGCAGGCTACTGAATGAAGACTCAGGTACATTCAGCATACAAGCATGTCAAAAACCTGGAGACCATTCCCAAAGCTTCTCCTTATTTACAGGTAGCAGACCACATCCCTAGAGCAGCTACTCAGCTGCCAGTGGCAGATGCCACAATGGAGTTGATTGCCAGTCTCATCATGGGGAATAACTACCACCAGCTGCCCAACCACTCAACCAGCCCCAGCCAAGTTGACATATAGTCTGACCTACCACAGTAACCATACTGGTTATTTGAAATACCAGTGGCATAGCCTCTAGAGTTATAGTAACCCACAAGCCACCACAGTAGAAAAAACTGGTCATGTTGACTAGAGGTCTCTATAGTTTGAGAGTGCGTATCCTTTCCACATTTATATCCAATTTTCCTAGAGCAACAGTATCTATAATGTACCTATACTAGGATCAGTAACTAATATCTCAAGACATTAATATTTGGTCAAAATTAACTGTTAACAATAATCAATATAAATTATTATTTAAAATTATATGTATTAATGTGACTGAATTATTGTCTGAATTCTTAAAACATTATAGTGAGGCTCATGAATAGCTTATCATGGAAAGATAATTTATCACCTTGGAAAACCACTGAGGGTTGTTGCTATGAGTCAGAATCAGCACAATGACAGTGGGCATTTGTGTGTGTGCACCGTTTGGAGAGAAGATGGTAGTTGTCAAGGATTTCATTATACTTAAATACAACATCAACACCCATAGAAGCAGGACTTAAGAAATCAGATGTAGTATCACCCTGGGGTATCACTTTGAGGACTCAAGTGTGCCTGACCCAAACCATGGTATTTTCAATAGCATCATATGTACTTGATTGCTGGACTATGCATAAGGAAGAGTATAGAAAATTGATGGATTTGAATTGTGTTGTTGGTGAAGAATACTTCAAATACTATGGACTTCCAGATGAATGAAGAAATCTGTCTTGAAAGAAGCACAGTCAGAATGCTCATTGGAAGGGAGAATGGAGAGACTTCACCTCTTGTACTTTGGTCATATTATCAGAAGAGACCAGTTCCTGGAAAAAGATATGATGCTTGGTAAAGTAGAGCATCAGCAAAAAAGGAGAAGATCCTGAAAGAGACAGATCTATGCAGTGGGTCCAGCAATAAGCTCAAGCATAGCAAGGACTGGGAGGATGGCACACAACGGGCAGTGATTGAGTCTGCTGTACATAAGCTTGCTAGGAGTCGGAATCTCCTTGACCACACCTTACAATAACTCAACATTTTGCATAGCTGAATTTTTGGACAACATATACGTTGATCAATGTTTCCTTTGCATATTCACTTTCATAGGCAAATATACTATTTTTTAAAATGAATTTGCATTTCTCCTCATTCTTCTCAAGTATAATACTGGAGCTCTGGTGGCATAGCTGCGAAGGCATTTGACTGCTAACCAGAAGACTGGTGGTTCAAACCCACCAGCTACTTCTCAGAAGGAAGGTTGGCCAATCTATTTCCGTAATTGACTCAGAATTGATATTGACTCAGAAACCCAAGGAGAAGTCACTATACGTCAGATCTGACTTGAGGGCAGTGAGTTTGGTTTGCTTTTTTTAAAAAATAATACTGTCACTCTTATTTACATTGGCTGAGGATCAATGGTATGTTTGGAGTTTTAGAGAAGAACAGTCAGAGTAAAAAGTCGATAAAACTCAGCTTTTATATGAAAAATGGGATTGGACAGTATGAAAAATTGGCATTTTTGAGAGAAAGGATTTCCAGGATCCATATCACACCTTTAGCTATCATTACTCATACCTCAATTCTCAACCCATATATTTCAACAATATAAAGGCCTTTCTTAGGTCAACACAGACCTACAGTTCCCAGTCAGAAGGAGGGTATACTACAGGCCCAGAAATGATGGGGATAAGACAGAAGAGAAAAAAGAGACAGTAAGTGCCTCTTCACTAAGGAGAAGGACATTGTTTATTGCATGATTGATTGAAGGGGACCTGAGGGTTGATTTACATTGAACTCAACCCATATTGGGAGCTCTGGTGGTGCAGTGCCTAAGGCATTTGACTGCAAACCAGAAGGCTGGCAGTTCAAACCCACCAGCTTTCCTTCCTGGGAAGGAAGATTGGGCAATCTACTTCCACAGAGATACCATCTCAGAAACCCAAGGAAGGGTCGCTATGAGCTAAATTGACTCCACCTCAGTGAGGTTTTTCTTTTTTTTTTTTTAAATCCCTCCTGGTAATTTGAAGGTAACAATGTAAGGAGCTGCAACATTGAGGATGGAGCTTAATTTGCCCTAGAAACACTGAGGGTTTTGCTCTGAGGTTTAACTTCACAATATTCTTTATTCTGGGAAGAAATACAGAAGCAGCTAGAAATTCCAGCTACAATAGTTTCCAGATATTCTCACCATAAAACGGGTGAGATATCATTGCAGGTAACACTGTGTAGTTAACATCACATCCTAAGCCTCTAGGGGTTCACAACATATGCAGTGGCTGAGAGGAGTTCAGTTCTGCCTAGAAGCAACATGGGTCTGTTCACACAAGGACTTATATTAGCCACAAACTTCAGCCTCACGTAACTGCAAGCAGAAAGGGAATGACCTGGAGACAAAGGTGTCAGATGACCCTATGCCCCAGGGCCTTCCCTCTTATTGACTCTGCTCGTCAATATGTCTCTCCCTCTCACAAACCACCTGGAGAACAGCAAAGAGAGGGAAGGAGTGGGCTGAGCAGCACGCTCCGCGGGGAACAGAGTTTCTAATCCAATATTATGTCCAAAGTGGACCATTTAAATTAGTGGGTTTTAACTGGTGAGCTTTTCGTTAGCAGCTAAATGCCTTAACAACCAGAGTTCCACAAGGGGAAGTAGTAGGCTTGAAAAAACTGTTTTTGATTCACTTGAAGTACTTAAAGACATGAGTCGTAATCTTGTTTAATAAATACATAGCATAAAATTTACCTGACTTAAATTTTTAAATCAAGTGAGTAGAGGGGATAAAAGTTGTTCTTTCTTCAAAGAAAGTCTAAATAAATGTAGTAAGTTTTACTCCTTGTTTATATAAGCAATTGTCAAGAAATCAAACAACGGATGCATTCCATTAGGCAGATCTGCGGCAAAAGACATCTTCAAAATGTTACAAATCAACGATGTCACTTTGAGGACTAAGGTTTGCCTTACGAAAGCCATAGTATTTTCAAGCCTCATATGCACGAGAAAACTGGACAATGGAGAAGGAAGACTGAAGAAGAATTGATACATTCAAATTATGGTGTTGGCAGAGAATCCTGAACAAACTGTGGGCTGCCAGAAGAATGAGCAAATCTGTCTTGGAAGAAGGACAACCAGAATATTCTTCAGGAGTCCAGAGGGCCAGACTTCATCCTACATACTTTGGATGAGTCATCAGGAAGAGCAGTCCCAGGTGAAGGGCAACATGATTGGTAAAATAGAGGGTTATCCAAATAAGAGGAAGAACCCTCAATGAGATGAATTGACACAATGTCTACAATAACGGGCTCAAACATAGCAATGTACAGCAGTTTATTGACAGAGAACTTCCAGAGGCACAGGCTGGATTCAGAAGAGGATGTGGAACAAGGGATATCACAGCTGCTGTCAGATGGATCCTGGCTCAAAGCAAAGAATACCAGAAAGATGTTTACTTGTGTTTTTGTGACTACACAAAGGCATCTGATTGTGTAGATCATAACAAATTGTGGATGACATTGAGAAGAATTTGAATTCCAAAACACTTGATTGTGCTCATGAGGAACCTATACATTGAGCAGGAAGTTGTTGTTCAAACAGAACAAGGGGACTCTGCATGGTTTAAAATCAAGAAGGGAGTGTATCAGGGTGGTATGCTTTCCCCATACTTATTCAATCTGTACATTGAGCAAATAATCCTACAAGTTAGACTATATGAAGAAGAACATGGCATCAAGATTGGAGGAAGAATCATTAACAACCTGCGATACTCTGATGACACAACTTTACTTGCTGAAAGTGAGGATGACTTGAGACACTTACTGATGAAGACTGAATAATACAGTCTGCAGTATGTATGACATCTCAATATAAAGAAAACAAAAAATCCTCACAACTGGAGCTATAAGCAGCATCATGATAAATGGAGAAAATATTGAAGTTGTCAAAGAATTCACATTGCTTGGTTCTACAATCGATGCTATGGAAGCAGTAGTCAGGACATAAGACAACGTATAGCACTGGGCAAGATGGCTGTAAGGGACCTCTTTCAAGTGCTGAGGAGCAAGGCTGTCTCCTTGAGGACTAAGGTGTGCCTGACACAAGCCATGATATTTTCAATTGCCTCATATGCATGTGAGAGCTGGAACATGAATAAGGAAGACTAAAGAAGAATTGATTATTTTGGGTTGTGGTGCTGGTGAAGAATGCTGAAAGTACCATGGACTGCTAAAAGAACTAACAGATCTGTCCTGGAGAAAGTGAAGCCGGAATGCTCCTTGGAAGTGAGAATGGCCAAACTTTGTCTTACCTACTTTGGTCATGCTGTCAGAAGGGACCATTCCCTGGAGAAGGATGTCATGCTTGGTAAGGTGGAGGGTCTATGAAAGAGGGGAACGCCCTCGATGAGATGGATTGACACAGTGGCTGTGACGATGGGCTCAAGTATAGCAAGGATCATGGTGCTGGCATGGTACTGGGCGGTGTTTCATTCTGCTGTGGATAGGGTCACTATCAGTTGGACATAACTCTACGGCACCTAACAACAACAACATAGCAATGACTGTGAGGATGGTGAAGTCACTGGCCATGTGTCATTCTGCTGTACATACAGTTGCTATGAGTCACCTAACAACATACAATAATAAAACCTACCACGTGATCAGTATTATTTACATTTTTACAATATTTATGAATCAAGAACATCCCTTTTACTGAAATACTTCATTTACTATAATTTCACCATAGTAAATGTTCGTATAAAAATTTCATTTTTCCTTTGTATAAATAGAGATTTCGTTTTGTTTTGTGTTATAACTTCCTCCAATTTTCACTTATTTTATCTTTTGTAGTTTTTCACAGATCTATTCTTATAAAAGTTGATACAATACTGAGGGAATTTAATCAAAATTTCATGTTGCTCATATTATGATCTTCTGTAAAAAGATTTAAAGTACCCATAATTTTCTTTAAAGTCTCACATATATTCACATTTAGTCAATAAGCTTCTGAAGTCTTAACTAGTCTTTAAATTTTTAAAAGGTATTATCGATGCCATATGACATAAACACATATGTATACATGTTTATGTGTGTTATTTTTTTATAATAATTCATTGTTGTAATGGAAAATCAAAATAAAGTTTTACTAATTTGAAAGGAAAATATCTATTTGTAAATTATTTTTTAGTAGTTTAGTTAGAGTTCTTAAGTCTTGCTGAAAATTGTGGATTATATAGAGAAAATTTTGATTTAAAATTTAAAAATTGTGGACAAGTAATATGTAAATACACATGCAGGACACCAAAATATGAGTCAGTGGGAGTGTCAAAATTCAATAAAAAAATGTGATGATGAAATACACAAGAAATTATTGTCAAGAGGAGACATACATAGAAATGTAGGCACTGAAATTCCAATTCATCATGTTGAACAGTTAAGATGGTAGACATACAGTAAAATTCCAATTTTATATATACAGTATGATAGCTTTGATAAATGTGCGCAACCATGAAATCACTATCACAATCAAGATATAGAATATATTCATCATTCCACAATTTTCTTTTGTGCTTTTTGCAGTTAATTCTCTTTCCTCACCCAGCCTCTACTGATTTTCTTTCTGTAGAATCTTGATTTTTCTAGAATGTCATAGAAATGGAATCATATGGTATATAGTGTTTAGTGATTGTGGTAGTTAAAGTTGTTGTCAACTTGGCTGGGCCTGGCTGAGTGGCTGGGAAGCTGGGTGTACTTATTCCCCAAGGTGAGATTGGCAATCTATTCCATGGTGGAATCTCCTGGAGCAGCTGAGTAGCTGCTTTAGGGGTGTGTCTGTTTCCAGTAGATACACAGCAGCTTTGAGGAAGGTCTCCAGCTTTCTGGCACACTTGAACCCTGCATGTAGCCCGGTTGTTGCTCAGCAGCCTGCCATGCCCTGCTGATCTTGGGACTTTCTCTGGATTTGAATTAGTGTCCTACCATTTTGTTTGGTGATGCCTTTTTCCTTGTCAACCTTGGGTTTGTCAGCCTCAGCAGCCGCAGCTGAGTGTAGAAAAACCTCTAGCTTCAGTGGGCTGGGAGCAGGAGGCAGAGCTGAAGGCCAAGGCTGAGGGTCTTCCTCCAGCCCCTAGAGCAGGGTACATTGAACTCAGACATCTAGCCTGCAAAACGGTAAGAGAATAAACGTTTGCTGGTTAAAGCCATCCCACTGGTGGAATATCTGTTCGAGCGGCACTAGGAAACCCAAACAGTGATGCAGTTTCTTCCATTTTGGATAATGATTTTATTTATCCATGCTGTTTCAACAATCAAAAGCTCATTCTTTATTGCTATTAAATTATACTCAATCATGTCATTGTTGTTGTTGTTGTTATTTGCAGTCGAGTCGATCCCAACTCATAGCAACCCCTCCTTGGGTTTCCGAGGCAGTATCACTACGGAAGTAGGATTGCCCAACCTTCCTTCTGAGGAGTGGCTGGTGGGTTTGAA
>NW_006921977.1:761776-769412 GCF_000298275.1 Orycteropus afer afer | reverse complement strand
GTTTCCAGTCTTTTAATCTCCTTTCTCCTGCTCTTCTGGCCTGCTTCTTTGGGCGTCCCTGAGTTTCCCCTCCTCACCTAATCCCTTCGGCTGATTGCTCTTCTTTTTGGCTTCCTGGGTTTTATCCCCTTTCTCCTGCTCTTCCGGCCTGCTACTCTGGGCGGGCCTGAGTTTCCCTTCCTCACCTAATCCCTTTGGCTGATTGCTGTTCTCTTTCGCTTCCTGGGTTTTACCCCTTTCTCCTGCTCTTCCGGCCTGCTACTGCTACTCTGTGCTATGCCTGTTCTTACCTTGCTCCCGGAGACCCAGTCCTTCTCGGGAGGGTAACAAGGGAAAGTGTTCAGTGCAGATCAGCGAGTAAGCACCAGCCCGCCCATGCTTACCTTGCTCCCGGAGACCCGGTCCCTCTCGGGAGGGTAATAAGGGAAAGTGTTCAGTGCAGATCAGTGAGTAAGCACAAGAACACCCGTGCTTACCTCGCTCCTGGGGACTAAGCACAAGCCCTCTGGGTCATATAGTAGATGTATATATAAACATTCATGATGTTGCCTAATGGTATTGCAAATTGGCTGTATACGTGTTCATTGCCAGCAGCAGTGTGAGGGAATTGTACTTACTCTACTCATCTATATATTTCCCATTCAGGTGACTATGTAGTAGTATATCTTTTGTGGCCATAACTTAAGGTCCATTTTGAATGTTTACAAGCAGTTAGACCATTTTTGGATATTTAAAGCAACTCTAGGTATTTAAAGAGATAGCACATGTCATCATTTTATGTGCATTTTTGCCATTCATATATCTTTTCTTGATGAAATGTTTGTTCACATTTTAATTTTCTATTTGGGTAGTTTGTCTTGTTATTAGAATATAAGATTTTTAACTGTTATTAATATAAGCCCTTCATAAAATTTATATTTTACAAACATTTTATCTCTATTTGTGACTCACTCTTTTGTTTTTATGACAATATCTTTAAAAGAGAGAATTTATTAAATTCCAAAATGAATTCAAATTTCTAAATATATTCCTGAATATTTCAAGATTTTCATGTTATTGTAAACATTGATACTATTTTCAGTCTTCTATTCTTTTTAAACTTTTATGTAATCATTCTGAGAGTAATGATGAGATCTGAAAACACAATTATAGGGTAAATTACTTGGCTATACCCCAAGTAAGGAGGATTTTGTCCTTGGTCTCTGAAAAATAAACTTTGGAGTGAATGAGATGTATTTCCTGGCCACACATGGAGCTTCATACTAGGAAGTGATGGCTGAAGACCCAGAAAAGACTTACCAGAACTCTGATATCTACTGGCTTCAGGAGGCATGATTTATCTTATAATGCAGGACTGACTAATGAAAGCCCAGAACAGGAAGGCTCAGAGAATTTCCTGGTTGACAATAGGAGGGTGATACACCCTTTCGGACACTTGGAAGTTCCATCTTGGAAACTCACTCAGACCACACCCATGTTTATCTTCCCTGTGATAGTCCTGCTTTATATACTTTTGGTTTAATAAGTCTGTAATCATATCAGTTCTGTGATTCATTCCAGCAAATTATCAAACTCACAGAAGTGGTAGCAGGAAGGTGAAAGTGAGGTTATCATGTAGACTCCCAAATTTTCAGTTAGCATCTGATAACTGGCGGTCTAAAAGAGAATGTCTGCCCCATCCCCCAGAGGTTAGAGTCAGGAGATAGTGTGTCCTGAGGGTGGGTAGCTGGTATCAGAAATAAATGAACAGTGAGAAAGTGCAGACTGGATCAATCTCCTCATAATGGCAATTAGATTCTTGCTTGGGTAAAAATGGTTCTAATTGTAAATGACATTCCATTCTTTATTCATAAAAAAGGATGGTGAAAATACTGAGGATATAAAAGATCTGCAATGCTAGTAAGAAAAAAACTAAAACAAAAATCCATCAGAGACTTGAATAAAAAGACATTATTTGCTCAAATATTAGATTTACACCGTGATTCTTAGATATTGAAGTGCATATTTGTAGCTTGAGAATGCTTTATAATTGGCATTAAAAAAAAAAATCAATATAGATACTGCAAGTTGAAGTTATGAAGTCCCTAGTCATCATTTTTTGTCTTGTTCAAATATTCCCATTAACAAGACTTTTGATAACGCATGCTATCTCAGGAGACCCACTCTCCTTTTGTAGAATATTTCAAAGAGAACATCAATATTCTGGATCAAAATAGGCAGATTATATTCTGGATAGATTTGAAACTGATAGACCAAACTGATGGAGGATATATAATTCAGCACCAGTTCATACAGTTGTTTTCCTAAGAACTGAAATATAAAAGGAGAGCCATAGATAATTTGAAGAATAAATCTAACCATTAAATGTTTATGAGAGAGAGTTCCAGTAGGATAGCAGAATAGACTGACAAACTACACAGACCCCCTTCAACAAAGAAACTCATACTCATTGGCATTAAGTCAACTCCGACTCATAGCTACCCCTCCTTGGGTTTCTGAGGCACTATCACTACAGAAGTAGATTGCCCAATCTTCCTTCTGAGGAGTGGCTGGTGGGTTTGAACTGCCAGCCTTCTGGTTAGCAGTCAAATGCCTTAGGCATTACACAGCAAAGAAAATGGGAACAAATTAACACAGATACAGAAGATAACCCTGGAGACCTGAGCTTTGCAAGGAAGGATACCGAAGTGGACTAAACTCCAACTAGTAGACGAACATGCATGAAAACACCAAAAAAGGAGACATACAGAGTTACGGACTATTAGTGATCCTGACAGCACCGACAGCTCGGATGTTGCCAAGTGTTAGGACCTAAGAATTAACCTAAACATCAGCCTTGCTAGCCAGGGGATGCATGGAGGAGTACACTGGTGGCTGGTGAATAAAAGGGGAAATGGCAAAGTGGGAGACAGGTTGAGCTGTGCAATTCTGGCTGTCCAGAGAACATAGCCATTTTGAATGTTTACAAGAATTTAGACCATTTTGGATGATTTAAAGTGACTTTGGATATTTAAAGAGAAAGTGTTCTTTCAGATTCCAGAGACCTAAGAATAGGCTCCACTTGCCAGGGACCACAAGGACATCATGCAGTCGATTTAACTCATAGCAACCCCTCCTTGGGTTTCTGACGTGGTATCACTATGGAAGTAGATTGCTTCACCTTCCCTCCAAGGAGTGGCTGGTGGGTTTGAACCACCATACTCCTGGTCAGTAGTCAAATTCTTTAGACATTGTGGCACCAAAGTTCCCTTAAAAACAGGCTCCACTTCCCACGGACTGCAAGGATGTAGCAAACACACGTAGCAGACTGGAAAGGTGCAATATTCCCCTCGTTATTCTTATACCCTAGACCTTCTTGCAAATGGAAGTGCAGCCGTGCCTAACTCCCAACCACCTCCTGTGCCAGTAGGAATTCCATCCCAGTCTATGTACTCTGATGGAGACTGTGTGTCCTACCCACCTTGCACAGATATTTTTCTTTTTTAATATTTGTTTGATTTTGTGTTTTAAATTGTTGTAATATTTTTTTTTATCGTTTTTATTACTACTTTTTTTCTTCCCTTCCCAGGTTCTAGTTTTTGGCTTCTTTGTTCCCTGTGCCTCCTTCCCTCCTTCCATTCTTTCTTTCATTCTTTTTGTTTTTTGTATTTTTCCCATTTTTTTTTTCTTTATTACATTCCTATTTCACCTCTTTTCTTTTATTCTCCCTTCCACAGATATTGCATTTCCTCCTGCTTTCTACCCATATTTCTTTTGGCTTTTAAAAGCAAGACTTTAAATATTTTCTCTTATTTACTGTCTTTCCTCTTTTCTTTTTCTCTTTTTGGTGATTATTCCTGTGGGTTTACAAGGTGTGTCCTATTTATTCTCTTGCTTTTACTCTTTTTATAGTTTTTTAATTCTTGTTTTTGTCTGAGTGAGAGACAGCAACTGTGCCCATATGATGCAATCACACCTTGCACCTCCTAGAGCTCCATTTACTGTGTGAGGGCTACTACTTCTTTCTGTATCAACTGACCAATGATACATGACCACCAATAAGAATCTGACTCACCCTTAACTGCTCTTCACAAACAGTTAACAGAGATCTGTGCAGCCACTCTTATTCTCTATCACACCCACCAGGAGACAGATGGTGAGTGCATAAATGCTGCGTACTAGTGAATAGAGGAGCATAGTACCCAGCTTACTCAGATATATCCAAAAAAGAAAAGAAAGAAAATGAAAATATTGGGCAAATAACTGTAATATACAATCATCAATTAAATATAAATACAATATGCTTGCAATGTATTAGAGAAAACAGACCCATAGTCTACACAAAAATGCAAGATAAAGTGGTAGAAACAAAGGACCTGATACAGACCCAGAATACTTCCCTGATGACTGAGGAAAAAGCAGCATTGGGACTCCATGATAGAGAATTCAAAAGAATTATATTTAGGTATGTTCAACAGATTGGCAGATCAAGGAAAACACAACAAAGTCCTAGAAAAATTCTGGAAGAAAATATAAGAACACAATGACAAAATGAATGAAAAATTAGAAATGATACAAAATCTATAGATGGAAGTCCAGAAGATTAATACTAAATTTTCAGAAATAGATAACACATTGAAAGGGCAAAGGAGTAGATTTGAATCAATGGAAGACAGAATTAATGAGATTGAAGAAAATACCTGAATACTTCTTTGGAAAGGGATCAATCAGAAAAAAGATCAAAACAAAATGAAGAAAGCCTAAGATTCATGTCGCATACCATCAAAAGGAATAACCTATGTGTAATCGGAATTCTAGAACAGGAAGATAAAAAGAAAAACACTGAGAAAAGTGTCCAAGATTTGTTCAAAGAGAACCTCTGTGACATGATGAAAGATAAGTATACATCCATCTGAGAAGTCCAACAAACCCCAAATAGGACAGATCCCAAAAGAAAATCACCAAGACATATCATCACCAAACTCCTCAAAACCAGACATAGAAATAATTCTGAAAGCTGCACAAAATCCAAAACCATACCCAAACTCACTGCCATAGAGTCAGATTAGACTCATAGTGACCCCTCCTTGTTTCTGAGGTGGTATCACTATGGAAGTAGATTGTCCCACCTTCCTTCTGAGGAGTGGCTGGTGGGTTTGAACCCAGAGGCTTCCAGTTAGCAGTCAAATGCCTCAGGCACTACACCATCAGAGCAGCACAGGAAAAACAATAAGTTACATACAAAGGGAAACCAAGAAGACTGAACTCAGATTTCTCAGCAGCAACCATGCAAGCAAGGAGGCAATAGGATGGTGTATATAAAACCCTGAAAGAGAAAATTTTCAACCAAGAATTATATACACAGCAAAATTGTTCCTCAAATATCATGGTGAAATTAGGATATTTCCTTATAAGCAGAAATTAAGGGAATTTGTTAAAACCAAATCAACCTTACAAGAGATAATAAAGGCAGTCTTTGAACAGAGAGCCAGTAATAGCAAACAACAACTGACCGTTAATACACAAGATGACATAAACCAGAAACAACCCAGTTATGGAAGTATCCAAAGTAACATAAGCTTCCAATATTGTAAACAGGGAATCAGAGATATCAATTGGCAAATGAGGACAACTACAAACCAAAAAGTGGGAAAAAATAGTATAATTACAGAACTTCTATATGGTGAGGAAGTCAAGAGAGTTGCAAGATAGAATGGACTGTTCTAAACTCAGGGAGAAAACTAAAAATCTTTGAGAGTTACCTCAAAGAAAAATGATAAAATTCACATCACAATAAAAAAGAAGACAAGCACAAATATTTAGCAAATACTTAAAGAACAGCAATGAAGGAAACTGTAACATGATTCATAAATAAAATGAGCTCAGCACAGAAAATTATGTGGAACAAAGAAATCAGGAACAACGTGAAAAAAACACAAAACAAAATGTTGGCAACCAATTCATACTTGTCTATAATTACACTGAATGGCAATGGATTAAATGTACCACTCAAGAAATGGAGAGTTGCAGACTGGGTAAGAAAACATAACCCATCAATATGCTGTCTACCAGAGACACATCCTAGAGACAAAGACAAAAATAGACTAAAAATCAAATGTTGGAAAAAGATATATCAAATGGCAATTGATAAAAAGCAGAAGTGGCAATATTAATTTCTGATAAAATTGACTTTAAGATAAAAACTACGATAAACATTTAAGAGGTATATCTTTTTCTTCTATTAAAATTAAGTCAAACTCATTCCTAACATAGTGCATTCAAAATCTCCTTATATATTAGAACAAAGTGCAAAGCTTTAAAAAAAAAAAAAACAACTGATACTTCATTGACTCCACATAAACTATGTAAATGAATAAATAAAATGCCTTGCCTGATTCTAATATATACCTAGTGTCGAGAACCACTGCCTGAACCAAGAGAAGTTTGATTCAGGAAATAACAAAAGACATTAATATTGATATTTTAAAACTTAATTATCTATATAGCTGATGTATCTACACATAGGTGGTAATTTTTAGTTCAAATAGAGTTTGGCTTTGTTTAAGAATCAATTACTTAAGGACATGGAAAATAAAAGACAGGTAGGTTTAATTTTCCCTATGATTTTTGTCAAATAAAGTCCTTGAATGAGCCTCTTTTATCATAATAGACATTATTTCCTTTTCACTAATAATACAATAGAAATCTAAGTTTTTTTTTTTTTTTTTTTTACAATGCTATACTATTTTTGGACACAATAAAACAAGTTAAGTTTTACTGTATTCAATAGGGGAAACACAAAATAATTTAACTAACAATCCAAATATAGAGAGGTTAAATGGTCTTTTTGTAAATTCTAAAATATTTGGCAAAATCCTACCTTTATCTTTGCTATCAGTTAAGAACAAATAAAATTGTTTTCACTCAAATCATTCTCAGAAGAACCTCATGCCATGGGATCTTAGCTCTCCTTCATATCTCACTGTTGCTGAAGAAATCCACCAAATACTTATTTAATGAATACATTTCTTATTGCCCAAGGATTTCAGAATATAATAAATATCAATATGATAACAGCTGAAAGAATGTAGTGAGGGAAGTGGTTTGGCAAGTAAAAAGTTTCTTATATAGCTTTTGATTGAGTAGGCCTGAATGGTATCTACGACTTACTGTCTTTAACCACTGTTCTAAAGGACTTCTTATGAGCAGGCACATTTCAAAAATCCTGGTGTTGAAGATGGTTATGATGGGAGCTTAAGAGGAGCTTTACAAAACTGAGTTAGCCTATGACCCTTGAAGTTATGGTAGAATCTTACATGATTCAGTGAAGACTTTCAACTAATTGGGGGTAAGATGGCGGACTAGGCAGAAAGACTGCACAGACCCTCTTCAAAATGGAAAAGGGAAACCAATTAACACAGACACAGAAGATAATCCTGGACCCCTGAGCCTTGAAGGGAAGGATATAGAAGTGGACTAATCCCCAACTAGCAGAAGAATTTGCGTGAAAATACCAAAAAAGGAGACAGATGGAGCTGCGGTCTGGCAGCGATCCTGAGTGATCCTGATGGCACAGACACCTTGGAGATTCCCGAGTGGTGGTAGGACCTAAGAATTAACCTAAAAATCACCCTGCTAGCCAGGGACTGCACTGAGG
>NW_006921977.1:742666-759686 GCF_000298275.1 Orycteropus afer afer | reverse complement strand
CATTAATACACAAGATGACATAACCCACAAATCACAGCTATGGACATATCCAAAGTAAAATGAGCTTACAAGATGGTAAACAGGGAACCAGAGACATCAATTGGCAAGAGAGGACAACTACAAACAAAAAGAGGGAAAAGACTGTGTAGTTATAGAACTTCTAAATGGTGAAGAAGTTAAAAGAGTTCCAAAATAGAATGGATTGAGTGAAATAAGTCAATCACAAAAGGACAAATATTGTATTATTCCATTATCATAAAAGTTAAGAAAAGGTTTATCTATAGAAGGAAATTTTCTTTGTTGGTTACCAGGGGTGGGAGGGGGGAGGGGAGGGAAGGCTGTTAGAGAGATAGAGATTAGTATTGATTTGGGTGAAGAGAAGGGCAATGTACCAAATGTGAGTGACCAAATGTAAGTGAGAATGAGAAAGACATAGAGAGGTACATGGGAGGTACAGACAACCAATATGAACCCTCTTGCACATACAGTACTGCGTTGTCAGTAAAGGCAAACATGGGTATATTGGTGGATAGATGGGTGGACAGTCTAAACTATTAGGTATGTCTATGAAACAGGGAGTGTATCCAAGAACATACATGGGGTTGGCAGACAATGGTCCTATAAGTTTATGTGAATGATCAGAATTCCCAGGTGTTTAGTAGAGCTGACAAGGGGCAAGGTTGTGGTCACTGCTTGGTCACAGCCAGCTATCCAGAGGGACTGAGTTGTTGAACCTCCAGGCTTGGGACAATAGTTGGCAGGGGACATCAAACTCAATTGGTATAACATACTACACAAAACATTGTTCACCTCCTACTTTGGCAAGTAGCAACTGGGATCTTAAAAGCTAGCAAGCAGTCATCTAGATGCAACGATGGGTCTCTCCTTGTCCAGAGCAAAGAAGAATGAAGAAAACTAAAATTCATTGAAAAAATTAGTCCTAGCGTCTGGTACACCATCCAATCTGCAGCCTATACAACTATGAGACCAGAAAAATTAGATGGTGCCCAGCTACTACTGTCATCCACTTAGAAGGGGATCTATGTAGGAGACCCTTGATAGAGAGGGAGAACAATGTGAAACAAAACTCAAAATCATTTGAAGGAAAAAACAAAGGTGGGGACCAGGTTTTCTGTCTGATAGAGCCTGGTGGAACCACTGAGACTATGGTCCCTAGCTGCCCTTCAGGTCTGGATTTGAACCACACCTGTGGTTTCCAGCCAAACAAAAGCATATGAGTTGAACATTTACCTCAAGTAGATACACTCGTTGGAGAGAACAATCATGGGAGAAAGAAGGGCTGCTTATGCACAGGGAGACAGCTCAGGGGGCAAGAGTGTATGGAGGGATAGACACTGGGAAGAGGTAACTATGAAGCGGGAGGGGAGCTGTTGCATTGTGGTAAACAATGACATGAGACAAAGTATATGTGAACTGCTGTATGGAAAGTGAATTTGCTCTATAAATCTTCACCCAAATCACATTAAAAAATAGTAATAATAAGATAAATACATTAAAAAAAAAAAAAAAAAAAAACTTTCCACTTAGAGAGCTTGAAGATGCAAAACAATCAGTGACAGGAGAATGGCAGAGATTGCCATTAACAATTCAGAAGACTCAAGAGGAAGCCTACACTCTGGCTTCATTTTCAAATCTGGTATTTTGATTTCTAGAGCTTTAGAAGAGACTATAGAGGGACATGGAACAAGGAAATGGGAAATATTCTTTTGTAAAAATGGCTCATAGGAGCCTTAGTGTTCTAAATCGGTCTTAATCTGGGAATAAATTCTGTTCAGTTGGAAGGGTCTGCCTTCCCCTCCAATCTAGACTGCTGTGCTCTTTGGGAGGGTGGGCTTGTCATCTCTCTTGTCCTTGGCCTTGTCATCAGCTTCTCTTAGACCTGACTGAACACAAGGCTTTAGCCCATCTCATGGATTTCTCTGCCTCTCACATAATCTTAAACATCGCTGATCATTTGTAAGCAGAAATTATCTCAAAAATGTATAATTTCTTCACACAAATATTATGTGTTATAGTTGCAAATTATCTAAAGAGAAAAGGAAAATATCATTTTCCATTACAGCACCTCATATCCATTGATTGCATTAGAATAAATACCTAAGTGATTTGTAAATTTAGGCTATATTATGTCCTGTGACTATTCAGCTAACAATCTACTCACTAACTTATTTATATTGTACTCTTAACCTTTGCATACTACCACCCATATAGTATTTTTACTGCAAATTCCTACTGATCCCACCACATATGACTCAGCATGGATATGGACACTAGAGCTATTACCAAATTCAGAATTGAAAATAAATTAAATTTTTTTGGGGAAATACTTCTATTGACAGAGATGGGAAGAAATTTAATGAGACTTACTCATTTTCAGATTCTTTGTAGGAGAAGGAAGGGGAAATGGAAATAGAATACATCTTAACAGTTGACACATCCAATCATATTTCCTCTCTCTCTCCAGTAGACAGAGGTATAGACAAGAATTGAGAGAATTTTCAAGGTAACTCATTTTTATTCAACTAACTTTTCACAAATGCCATCCTGGTCTGCCACAGTTATTATTTTTCTCTTTAACATATTTAATCTCAAAGGACTACCTATATAATCTCAAAGAATCCTTATGTAAGGATTTTTCAGCTATATTTAACCTGTATTTTTTAGTGTACATACATGTGTATCTGTGTTGGTGTATTTATGGGTATGGATGTGTGTACACACCCACAGAATTGCACTGGACATAGTAATTAATTAACAATATATTTATATCAATATTCACAATTTACCAGAAATCAAGCTCTTCTAGCAAATGTGAACAGCTGGAAAATCCTTCATTTAATAATCAAAGTATGCTTGCTGCTTGTCTCACCAGTCCCATAGATTTCATTTTAGAGTTCCTTTTCTGAGGTAAGAAGGAACTTTTTCTTTTCTATAGAACTACAATATAATAATTTTTGTTTTCTTTACAAAACAACCAATAGAATCATGGCAGTTCAACTTGGCATCAAAGAACACTATCATTAAGGAAACAAGAAGTAAGGGGTAAGAAAGCAATCTGAAATATTCTTCCCAGTTTCCAGATTGAAAGTCAGCTCTAACCATTTACCATAGGTCCAGTTTAATTTCCAAGCCCTCTGGAATGATCCTTTAGGTTATGATTACAGCCCAGTGATGTTTGCAGTTGCTTGGGAATTTAATTGTACAATCACCAGATATTCAAATATTCAGTGAATTCTTGTTTGACATTTCACCTGCACTCTGAGCTCTACTTCTCCCATGGGGGGGGCAGGAAACTTACTACCATTGAGTCTATTCAACTCATAGCAACCCCTTCTTGGGTTTCTAAGGTGGTATATCTCTACAGAAGTAGATTGCCTAACCTTCCTTCTGAGGAGTGGCTGGTGGGTTTGAACCTCCAGCCTTCTGGTCAGCAGTCAAATACTTTATGCACTATTCCACCAGAGCTCCCACTTCACCCTCAGAAAGAGAAATACTGATTCATATGCATCCTTGAGTAATTTTTAGGTCTCAGCTCGCATTTCTCTTTTTTCTAGATATAAATGGGAATAAGGTAATAAGGAGTGAAATAATCCATTATGTATGTTTCTAATAGTTTACTTATTGATATTAACTTGCAAAATATGTTTTTGATTCAATATAATCATGATTTTAGAACCAACCAAAAAACCCAAACTCACTGCCGTGGGGTTGGATCTAACTCATAGTGACCCCTCATTGGGTTTCTAAGGTGGTATTTCTATGGAAGTAGATTGCCCAATCTTCCTTCCCAGGAGTGGCTGGTGGGTTTGAATTGCCAGACTTCTGGTCAGCAGTCAAGTGCCTTAGGCACTACGCCACCAGAACTTGATGTCAGAACAATGTGTTTTAAAAGTAAATACTAAGTTCTTACCACAATGTTAATCCCTTTGAAACCTGTTTTTTTTTTTTTTTCCACTGAGGAAGACATTGAAATTAATTTATTAATTAAATTTTACATATAATGGAACTATATTGTATTTTATTGATTCAATATCACCCTCATTAAAAATATGACAACATCTATTTTGACACATTTAAAAATACATGACCACATATAAGTTTCTATAAATTATTATTATTTTTTTAAATCAAACACTGTAAGAGGAACAGAGGTAAATAGAAAACTCACTAATGAAATGTGTAAAGTTAACTCTTAGAATACAAAATACTTTATGGCTCTAAGTTACAGAAACTAAAACATTGTGCAATATTTCAAACGATGAGCAGCTGACATTACCTGGCACCAAAGCCAATGAGCAAAATCAAAGCAATATGGAGGAGAAAGGTGCAGAGAAAATGTAATTTTTGAAGACTAAAAAACAATGATAATGTTTTTCAGTGTTCCTACTTTTGTCAAATATTTATATAATCCTGAGTGGCAACCAAATGTGAATACATTTGGTTATAGCAAATGAAAGATATTGTCTGATCCCAACATCAGGCTTCTATATACCTGAGAGAGAGTGAACTTTCCAGAAGCTTATCAAAGGAAGGAATATTTAGTAAAAATCCATTTGAAAATAAGAAAAGTTTAGGACCAAAATCACTTTAATTTAAAAATTAATCCTAATATATCATAGGAACTATTCATTATATTTAAATAATTTTAATTTGAGGCAGGTGACTTACACCATGTCCCACTGCCAAAGGGAGAAGGAGGCAGCATCTTCCGATCTCCTCTAACCCCACAAGAGGAAGAAAGAATCACCCATCAGTAGCCCAAGGCCTATCCCTGCTAGGCCAGACATGCTGTTTCCCTCCAGCACTTTCACCAACCCTGACACTAACTGCACCACCCACCACCTTTCTGGTGGGTTGGATAATTCACCACAGTGGCCACATAGAACTCACAGATTATGGAGTTTATTAGGGAAGAAACAGGCTACAACTCAAGTTCAGGGATAGGCTCAGTCTCTCTCAGCCCGCTGTCTCTCAGCCAGCAGTCTCCTTCAGTCTCTCTCAGTGGTGCATGTCTCTTCCATCTCTCTCTTAGCAGTATGTGTCTCTCATGTCTCTCAGGAGCACATTTCTCTCAGCAACATGTCTTTCTCAGCCAGCAGTCAGAGCAACTTCTTCTGCCTCTAGGAGGGCTCCTTTTGAGCCTGGCAGAGTGACCACTAACCAATCCCAACATCAGACTTCTATATACCTGAGAGAGAGCGAACTTCCCAGAAGATTGGTTTGTGCTTGTGCAACAGAAATACCCCAGGTGGATAACTTTAGCAATCAGGAGCTACTGAGTTGCTCATGGCAAATTCCACCATGAAGTTTACAAAGATTTATGGCTAGAAAAGCCATACCAGGTAATTCACCACACAGCACCTACTTATCAAAGGAAGAAATATTTAGTAAAAATCCATTTGAAAATCAGGAAAGATTAGGACCAAAATCACTTTAATTTTAAAACTATTCCTAATACACCATAGGAAATATTCATTATATTTAAATAATTTTAATTTAAGGTAGGTACTGTTTTATAATAGAAAATACATTTTTCTATTTTGACACATGAGAGGAAAATGGTGTCACACTGAAAGACTAAGTATCCCATTATCCTAACATGTAGAATAAACAAGTGTGCATGTATGAAAGAGGCAGAAATCAAAATCCACAATTCACAAACCAGAATGATCTGACACCGGAGGTTTTTTTTTTTTTTTTTTTTTTGGCAGGGGATGAGGGAACTGTCAGGGCATGAGTATTGATTTCAAAGCTACTAATTAAACTGATCAAAGATAGTTGTCCAGATTATTCATTAGATGGCTTTGTCTAATGCTTCAAAATAAAAGGAGTTTTCACTTCTTGATTTCAGTGTAGTATTATGCAAGATAGACTCTGCTGTGTGACACTACATAATCACATTAACATTTTAACTATGAAATTGCAATGGCTTTTGCTATAAACCCACTTGCCAGAATGAAGGTGCATCAAGCCTACTAAGAAATTTGACCTTTTGGTCTCATCTGTCTAGGTGGCGGAAAGCATATGTGGTTCTCATGGGGTCTCATGAAAGATAATGATGAACACTCACTGGGGTATGAGACCACAACCTGTAGGGTGTTAATCATGACCATTAATCTCCAGTGCATTCATCTGTTCTTTGAAGACAGGTGCAGTGACAGAAAGAGATTTCATTTGGTCTACTGACTATAAATGAATCACAAATCAAGTTTTCAGCTTATGGGCTTGAAGGGAAAAATAAACCAAATCAAACATTGTATGTTAGCTACTTTTAATTGCTTATTATGGGAAATTTATAATTGCCTATGTCATGGAATATTCAACTTCCATATTGTGGTGGTCTCATTTTAAGATTCAATGAAAAGATGTATACTTTATAAAGTCCTTATCGTTAATGTCATATTTGTGTTGAGATGTAATCATGATTTCTAAGTTTCTCAAGATTATTTTTCATTTGTTCCCATCTTGTAAGGCTGAGCATCTTTTTATTCAATACTACATATAATCTGATAGTACTGTTAGAAATTAATATTTGCAAGTTAGAGGAAAACAAGAGGTGCAATAAGCCTTTCATGTGTACATTCCTAGAAGACAGCCTTTCAAGCATTGATAATACCACTCATATAACCATCCACATAACATATTGAAAATAATCTGGGTAATACTAAAGCTTTGGTGGAGTAATGTGGATTATAATACTATCTTGGGGTAATAGACATAAAAATAGCTAAACTGTTGCAGTTTAATGATGATGATACAGGCTTATATAGGTTAAGTAGCTTTTCCAAGGTCACACTGGTCAACAAAAAGTAAACATATGTCAATATAATAATAATAATGAGAATAATGATAACAGTTAATTATTGTTGAATACAAGGTAGGAGCTCTGGTAGCATAGTGGCTAAGGCACTTGACTGCTAACCAGAAGGCTAGTGGTTCAAACCCACCAGCCACTCCTCGGAAGGAAGGTTGGGCAATCTACTTCCGTAGTGATACTGCCTCGGAAACCCAAGGAGGGGTCACTATGAGTTGGGTCTGACTTGATGGCACATAACAACATAACAACAACAACAACATGCACAAGGAAGTTTATACACACACACACACACACACACACACATATATATATAAAATAGACAGATTACAGATGATACATAGAATCATGAGATTTTGTATTACCCAGATCTTTCTGAGATTTGACATACGATAGTAATACATTTTAAGAAGATACACATTATTGAGTGACTAAGGCACTGGACTGCTAACCAGAAGTCTGGCGGTTCAAACACACCAGCCACTCCTTGGTAGGAAGATGGGGCAATCTACTTCCGCAGTGATACTGCTTCAGAAACCCAAGGTCACTATGAGTCGAGTCTGACTCGATGGCATATAACAACAACAACAACATCATCAAAAGAATGAGACAAAAAAAAAAAAAAAACAACACTTGAAATGGGTTGTAACCACGTTGACTTGGCATGCTGGGGCTATACTTTGTGTGGCACTATACTATATCAACTGTTTACTATGAACATTTGGGGACACCGATATGGGGCAGAGTTGTTTCTAGCAGAAATTGAATCATGAAAGCATGCAACAAACTTTGTAGCTATATCCACTCTAAGGTTAACCTCAATACCAGGGCACATGACCTTGATGAAATATATGCCAGTGAAAACAACTAATGTTCTCTTCAGATGGCTTCTGACAGTCCCAGTATATTTGTCCATCTAAGGCTCCTTCTAAAGGTTCTGAGTCAACAAGAAAGCAGTGGGGACAGAGTTCTATTCTCCCATTAATATTCCAAATTATGGCCATCGGAGTGTGTCTGTATTACTTGGTACTTCACATACTGTGATTCCTCTATTGGATTAAATATTGTCTCTTGAAAGAAGTTTAGAAGCAGGAGTGAAAGTCTAATCTGTTGTTTTTGTTGTTATGGACCGCCTAGTCAAACCCAACTCATAGACTCTCCTTAGGTTTCCGAGGCAGTATCACTACGGAAGTAGATTGCCCAACCTTCCTTCTGAGGAGCGGCTGGTGGGTTTGAACCCCCAGTCTTTTGGTTAGTAGACAAGTGCCTTAGCCATTGCGTTACCAAAGCTCCCTTGGACAGCACAAAATGGGAAAATTAATAATATGGCCCTGAAGAGTACAACGTACCATCAAAGAGCCTAATGAAATTATTTAGAGCATTGGGTTTCAATTGACACAGGGGAACAACAACAACAAAAAAAAGCTTTTATTCTTCCCCTAAATTCATATTAGCCTACCTAGGAATATGTCTGCATTTCAGACATGGAAGAATAAGTTTTCACATTATGTGCTTGATAAAATAAATCATATCATTAAATTATGGAAGATGTGTTGGTAAAATAGGTTAATAGATGAAATAAACACACAAAATATTAAGAGAAATACCAGTCTATAAATAAATTTATTTACAGCTCTTTACTTTTATACAGTGAAATTAAGGCAAGTTACCCAAAAATGCACTGAATGTTATTTTTTAAATGATTAAAATAACTAAATAGAATAATATTCAAAAATAATATGTAAGTAACATTAATGTGGCTCCACTGTCTCATTGGTAGGGAGTTCTTCAATTAAATCAAAGCAAACATACCATGACAACCATATTTAACATTTTTTCCTTTGGTACATGTGATTTTTATCCCAAGAGGGTTTAAGAGAGAGTGGACTGCATTCAGTTGCAGATGCAACTCTTAGATAAAATATGAAAATCATGGGATGTCTTGTTGTGTATGAAATATAGATTCACATTCTTTGGGAATTACTGAAATGATAGCAGGAGGGCATCTATTTTAAAAACCTAGAATTACTGAATGATGATTTCCTTGAGCAAATCACCATTTTCTGTTGTTCTTAAGTTTTGGAGTATCATACATCACTTTGAGCCTTGAATAAATACAATCAATCCTCTGTCTCTTCTACACATTACATATACTAGATTATATCAGTATGGTAAGATAGCCTTCTAAACGGAGAATAAACAGACCCTAAAGATACCTGCTGTTGTTCGGTACTGTCAGGTCTGTTCCAACTCATAGTCATCCTATGTACAGTAGAACAATGTGCTGCCTGGTTTTGCACCATCCTCACAATCGTTGTTATATCTGATCTCATTGTTTCAGTGGCTGTCAATCCATCTTGTTGAAGGTCTTCCTCTTTTCATTGACCCTCTTCTTTACTAAGCATGATGTCCTCCTCCAGGGACTGATCCCTCCTGATAACATGACCAAAGTATGAATAATGAAGTTTCACCCTCTTTGCTTCTAATGAGCATTCCAGCTCTTTTTCTTCCAAGATAGATTTGTTCATTTTTCTGCAAACACATGGTTTATTAAACATTCCTTACCAATACCATAATTTACAACCATCAATTCTTCTTCAGCTATGCTTATTTATTGTCCAGCTTACACATGCACATGAGACGATTGAATATGTCATGGCTTAGGTCAGGTGCACCTTTAGTCTTCAAAATGACATAATTTCTCTTTAACACTTTACAGAGTTCTTTTCCAGCAAATTTGCCCAATGAAATATGTTGTTTTATTTCTTGACTGTTGCTTCTATGGACATTGATTGTGGGTATAAGTAAAATGAAATCCTTGACAACTTCAATATTTTCTTCATTTATCATGATTTTCCGTTTTGGTCCAGTTGTGAGGATTTTATTTATTTATTTATTTATTTATTTATTTAACGTTAAAATGTAATCCATATTGAAGGCTGTAGGCTTTGGTCTTCATTAGTAAGTGCTTCTAAGTTTTCTTCATTTCCAGCAAGCAATGTTGTGTCATTTGCATATCTGATTGTTAATTAATCTTCCATTATGATTCCACATTGGATATTTAATATATGTATTTTTGAGTGACATGATCAGTGATTATATCATTTGTATCCTCACTAAGGGAGCTCTGGTGGCATAATGCCTAATACACTCAACTGCTAACTAGAAGGTTGGTGCTTCAAAACCATCAGCCACTCCTCAGAACTCCTCAGAACGATACTGCCTCAGAAACCCAAGGAGTGGTCACTATGAGTCAGAGATGACTCAAAGGCACATAACAACAACGTCATCACTAATATTTGGTATTTAAAATTATTTGGTTCAAAATATTTCTTGAATCAGATAAATTTGCCTTTCTAAATAAGATAAGTAAGATGCTATAATGGAAGCAATATACTTAAGCATCTTCTTGGAATGAGTCTTAAGAAATAAGTCTCCTAGGACTATATGTTCTATGCAAAGGTGATATTAAACAATAAATCAGTAGGGTCTTATTATGCTATGCATTACAGCAGAACCATGTGAGAGGCAGTTGTGTGGAGTGATAAAGGGTAGAGTCAGTATCTTTGTTTCCAATTTGAGTTCTGGCATTTATTAGTCTTGTGTCACTGACCTAGTTATTAAATATCTGTAAGCTCAGTTTTCTCATAGTATCTACCAAACTATTGATTCCAAATAATGTAACAAATGCTAGGCAAAAGTAAATACAAAATAATTTGCAATTATTATCATCATGGTTGGATAAATAATAGGAAAAAATTGAACGGGTATAGTTACAATGGATCCACAACATGGTCTTGTGGTAAAGATTTTAATTAGCATTACAATTTTGCTTTTCCATATAAACACTCAATGTCTCTGTGATTCTCTCTTGAATATAATATAGGTAAGGATTCAAGTTTATTATTTTCCATACAGAGAGGAGTCTTCTTGGTAACTTTTACCAAATAATTAATTATTTTCTGCATTTTGTGATGCCATCCAATTACGCTGAGATTCTGTATGTATATGGATGTGATTCAGAGTTCTCCAGTAGTTCCAATGGTTTGATGATATATGCTAATCTAAATACTGTTATGTTTTAATAGAATCACTTTGCAATAGACTTTAATGTCTACCAAAAAAGTCTTTACTTTTTGCTCTTCCATTTTTTTAAATTATAATTCTAATAACATATTTATCAAAAGAAAATGTACCACTCTGACAGGAATATACCACAAATAGAATGGCTTGAATAAACAGGAATTTATTATCTTACAGTTTGGAGGCCTTAAATCCAAGTTCAATGTACGAGGTTGTAGGGGCTGTGTGAAAGCCCCTAGACTTGAGGCTTCAGCTCTGCCTCTTGCTCCCAGCCCACTGAAGCTAAAAGCATCTCTTCACTCAGCAGCTACTGGCTGCTGAGGCTAACAAGCCCAAGGTTGATAAATAAAATGGCACAGTTCCGATGTTACCAAACCACATGGTAAGCCATTAATTCAAGTCCATTTTAAGTCCCAAGGTCGGCAGAGCATGGCAGGCTGCTGAATGACATGCCTACGTGCAGGGTTCAAACATGCCATTAGCTAGAGATCATTCACCAAGGCTTCTTCTTACATACAGGAAGCAGACCACATTCCCTACAGGGGCTACTCAACTGCTCACAGTAGATTCCACCATGGAGTTGATTACCAGTCTCATCATGGGGAATAGTACATACAGCAGCCCAGCCATTCAACCAGGCCCAGCCAAGTTGACACACAAACTGAACTACCACACAGAGTCACTATACCAAAAAGAATTATAGATGATCATCCATTTCAGGAGGTGGTATATGATCAAGAACCAATGGTATTGAAAGAAGTTGCACTGAAGGAATTGGTGAAAAACAAGGCTCCAGGAATTGACAGAATACCCACTGATATGTTTCAAGGAACAGATGTACCACTGGAGGCTATTCCAAGAGATTTGGAAGACAGCTACCTGTCCAACTGTCTGGAAGAAATCCATATTTGCAGCCATTCCAAAGAAAGGTGATCCCACAGAATGTGAAAATTATCAAACAATAAGTCAAATGCCTTAAGCACTATGCTATCAGAGCTGCTATTACTATCATGTGTAAGTAAAATCTTACAAAAGATAATTCAAACATGGTTGCAGCAGCACAAAGACAGAAAACTTCCAGAAATGCAAGGGGATGTGGTATGAGGGATATCATAACTAAAGTCAGATGGATTTTGGCTCCATGCAAAGAATTCCAAAGGATGTTTACTTGTGTTTTACTGACTATGCAAAGGCATTCAATTGTGTAGATCATAACAAATTATGGATAACATTGAGAAGAATGAGAATTGTAGAACACTTAATTGTACTCATGGGGAAACTGTACATAGATAGGGAGGCTGTTGTTTGAACAGAACAAGGGGATACTACATGGTTTAAAATCAGGAAGGGAATGTGCCAGGTTGTGTCCTTTCACCATACTTATTCAATTGTATGCTGAGCAAACAATGGACTATATGAAGAAGAATTTGGCATCAGGATGGTGGGAAGGCTCATTAACAACCTAAGATACACAGACAACACAACTTTGCTTGCTGAAAGTGAGGATGACTTGACTTACTGATGATAATTAAAGACTGCAGTCTGCAGTATGGATTACATCTCAATATAAAGGAAACAAAAATTCTCACAACTGGCCCAATAAGCAGTATCACAATAGATGGAGAAAAGATTGAAGTTGTCAAAGACTTCATATTGCTGGGTTCTACAATCAACGCCAGTGGAAGCAGCAGTCAAAACATCAGAAGATGTACTGCATTGGGCAAATCTGTTGCAAAAGACCTCTGTTAAGTGCTGGAGAGCAAAGATGTCTCCTTGAAAGCTAAGATGCACCTGATTCAAGCCATGATATTTTCAATCTTCTCACATGCGTGTGAAAGCTGGACAATAAATAAGGAAGACAGAAGAAGAGTTGATTCTTCTAAGTTATGGTGTTGACGATGAATGCTGAAAGTACCATGAACTGCTAAAATAACTAACAAATATGTCCTGGAGGAGGTGCAGCTTGAATGCTCATTGGAAGGGAGAATGGGCAGACTTCATCTCACCTACTTTGGTCGTGTTGTCAAAAGGGACCATTCTCCGGAAAAAGATGTCGTGCCTGGTAAAGTGGAGGGTCAATGAAAGAGGCGAAGGCCCTCAACAAGATGGATTGACACAGTGGCTGCACGATGGGCTCGGGTTTAGTAGGGATTGTGAAGTTGGCAGACAACTGAGTTCTGAGTGTTTTGTTCTGCTGTACATAGGGTCGCTATGAGTCAGAGACGACTCGATGGCACCTAACAACAATAACATCGTATTTATCACACTGTTTCTTTTAGTGATAAAGGGTAATATTTCAAATATAATTTAATGATTACTTTTATTTCCAAGAAATCAATCATGCACAATAATCAAGGATTACTTGCTGTCAAAATCTCCTTTTTTTGTTGTTGTTTATTTGTTTTAATAAGTAGTCTAACCCCTTTGGATGGATTTAGATAATTGTAAATAATATAGCACCAGTTATTATGAAAATAGCAGAGTCTATATATTTTGCTTTATCTCTTTAAGTCTTATGTTTAATAAGACTTCTAGAAAATGCCTGAAAACCAATTTAGACTGTTTTTAAAAGTTCTTACAACAGAGTAACAGATAAACTTATTACTTGGCTTATAGACAATCTTTATTCTAAATTTCACTTTATTGTTATATGTTTTTAATATGTATTTTTCCATGTTTTTTAATTGTAACTTAACATTTTCTGAATTCAATGTCAATCATTTTTTTGTGGTTGCTTTATATCAGGTATGTGAGAATATTGATGTCTATGAAAACAACTTCCATCCCAGATTAAATTATTTCCACATACATCTGCAAGTGTTTTCTCTTATTTGCTACTCTTTCTCTCAAATGAAGAATGCAAAACAGTAAATCTAAAATCTCCCATGCCTTTGGTGTTGAGACTGATTCTTTCTAGAGAAAAAATATTTTCTACTGATTTTGTATTGCTTTGAGATGTCAGATTCATAGTATATCCTCACTATGTTTCTTACTTAGAATGACTCACTATTAGTCATTATCATCAAAGAGAGGTATAAAATACATATAAAGCTACTCAACAATCAGCTTTAGCATGGCTGACTACTAAAATAAATGTCTCCCACTATCCTGACCCTCTTATTCCTTTGAACATTCTGTACTTTCTGTGCAGTTTATTATCTATCACTTTTGGGGAAAAAATAAAATAGCAACTAAATTCAACTCCTGCATATAGACAAATTTAGGTTTATGTTTTCAAATTTTGTCAGGATTGTACTAAATGTGTGTTGTATTGGAACAATCAAATAAAAAAGTAGATAATAAAACATTACTATATCAAGATATTTCTCAAGACACTATTCTTGGAATATGGAAGCCAGTTTCTGTTTTGCTATTCCATAAATAGTCTAGCAAAATAGAACATGTTATCCTTTTCTTTCCTGTGTCTATAAAGTGAATTCTTGAAAAGGATTTCAACACACACTCATTATTACTTCATTACCCACGATCAGGTTCAACCAAGTGCTGTAGAGAACATGGTGATTAGGTTTATTGCAGAATCTAGTTCCCTCTTTGTTCTGCCAAATTTGATTGTGGTCAGACATATTATAGACAGACAGATGATAACTCAAAGAGACACTTACAAAGTGCAGAAGCATTCACTAGCACATTGTACAGGTGAAAAAAGGCTGCATGTGGGTTGATTAAAAAAACAGGTAGAATTCATGGACAAAGAAGCTGACTCTAAGTTAAAAATATATAGGGCATTACAGTAAACAACATGGATATTTGTCACTGGCCTTTTAACTAGGCATATTGAGGGAAAAAATATATATTTATCATAAACTCTTCCTTGTACTCTAAGTAGAATATGCACTTAGCCAGCAAAGGGAACTTAAAATTGATAGACCACTGGGAGAGGAGTGATAAGCCTTGGTGGCTAGGTTTTCTGGCATTATCTGTTCTGTTTGATAGAAGATAGTGATTCTGGTATTTCTGTGCATGCTGTTTACCAAAAAAACAGAGAGAAGTCTAATGAAAGATAATTAGAAGGTTATGAAGAAAGAAAAGAAAACAAAACACCTTTATTAAAGGTGGGAAAAAAGTTTTAAAATTCCATTTATTTGGGTTTCATGAAGTTATATTCACTGGGCTGATTGAAACAAAAGACTGGATTAAAAATTACTGATTAAAGGAAAAGAAAAATAAACAAAATTTTAAGCAACATCAGTGTAATCTTAGAAATAAAAAAGCATCAAGAGATAAAAAGGGATCGACCAATACCCTAAGGGTTTCAACATTAACTATGAAACTGGTATAAAATGTGGTAACATAATTTAACTACAGTCTGAACATGTTAGTAAACATGCTTGGTTTAAAAAATAAGAATAGTATGTGGATTCTTTTTACAGGAAAAAAATATGGTGATACTGGCTACCAACAAATACGTTCAATATAAAAGTCTTCCTAAACTCCATTTTAGAACAGTGGAAGAATGAAGAAGATTGAGGAACATGTCAGTGTGTGACTTCATATTTATTTTGTTAGCTAGTATTTGTTTATTTTTTTGGCTATGTTTATCTTCTTATGTTTTTAACAGATATAAAATACAAAATCAGAATAAGAAAACAAAATTTTAATACTGACAATCCAGTCATGCATGTTTGAATATATTGAAATAGTAAGATTATTTATAATTTATTTACTGATCAAACCAATAATGCCAATTTAATGCATGCATTATGAACTAAGGATAAAATATGAATATTTACAATTATATAAGGCTATTTTCAAATTAAGTAACCCAGTAATTATCTGCAGTATTCTATTATTTGTTATTTCTGATATTAGTCAACTTAAAATATAATTGAAAACACATTTTTTTATAATAAATATTAATAACTTTTAAAGACTGAATTCTACTGGGCATGTAATAAGATTAGCAGTTTAGTAGTCATCACTTTCATTTTGAAAAGGATTTTATATATTGAACATATGCCCTAGTGGTGCAACAGTTAAGCACTCAGCTGCAAACCAAAAGGTTGGATGTTCAAACGCACCTAGCATCTCCATGGGAGGAAGATCTGGCAGGCAATCTGTTTCCATAAAGATTATATTCTAGAAAACCCTATGGGGTAGTTCCACATCAGGTGACTCTTAGTTGAAGTCAACTTAACAGCACCTAACAACAACAACATGTTTCTCAATTGCAGAACTGATATTTCCATGTGTTTCTGTGTGCTTATGAAATATATGCAAGGGTATTTTTTGAGGAATAATACCTCTCTATGGGGCAAAATAGTTTTAGTTGGAATATATTTGAGATATTGTTGTGTTGTTGTTGTTATGTGCCGTCAAGTCAGCCCTGACTCATAGCGACCCCTCCTTGGGTTTCCGAGGCAGTATCACTACGGAAGTAGGATTGCCCAACCTTCCTTCCAAGGAGTGGCTGGTGGGTTTGAACCGCCAGCCATCTGGTTAGCAGGCAAGTGTCTTAGCCACACAAAAATGTATACTATACCTATTTTAAAGACACAGAGTCAATATCTATGACAGGGAAGGTACGGCAGTTATTGTGCCCATTGAAGCTCAAATTAAAGTATGGATATATACATGATTGACCCAGTACATGACTGGATAATATTAAAGTGAGTTTAATGATTTAGTCTCCTATATAACTATTTATAATTGTCAATTACTAAATGAAATAGTCAGGTAGCTGTTGTTTTGTCTTTTTTTATTTATGTTTGCATCATATCTAAACCTGGTAGCAATGGTGGCTAAAAGTGATGAAGACTCATGTCCTGATCTTGAGAATCTTGAGTGCATAGTGGAAACAAGGAAAGTGGGCAAATACAAAACAACTGTTGGATCTCCAGTGATGCAGCCATGACTGCACTGGAACTTACAGAGTTAGAAAGCATTAAGCATTGTAGACAAAGAAGAGGCTTAGAAAAGAAATGTAATCCAAATGGGATCAAATGAACAAATGCAAAGGAAAGACATTTCATACATATGTGAGAGGGTAGTAATTTGAGGAGAGAGAAATAATTTATACAAAATACTTATAATATTTATCAGGCATAGATCCACAGCCTGTTTTAAGTCTATGATGAAGTTTGT
>NW_006921977.1:738423-742522 GCF_000298275.1 Orycteropus afer afer | reverse complement strand
GTAAATATTTCTTTATATGAAATAATGCTGATATATATCTATATCTATCTATGTATTGCTGTTGTTGTTATGTGCCATCAAGTTATCCTTGACTCATTGCAACCCCCTCTTAGGTTTCCAAGGCAGTATCACTATGGAAGTAGATTGCCCAATCTTCCTTCTGAGGAGGGGCTGGTGGGTTTGCACCACCATCCTTCTGGTTAGCAGTCAGTGCCCTAGGAACTATGCCTTAAGAGCTCCTTATCTATTTATACATTTATACATATATCTATATAATCTATATATAACCAAACCCACTGCCACTGAATCATAGCAGCCCTATAGAACAAAATAGAAATGCCCCATAGGATTTCCAAGGATGTATTGTGTATGGAAGCAGACTGCTATATCTTTTTCCTAAAGTACAGCTGGAGGGTTGGAAATGCTAACTTTATGGTTAGTAGTTGAGCAATTAACCACTGTACCACCAGGACTATGAACACACAAACACATATATTTACTTTGTCAAGAAGACAAAATATTGTGGTTAAATGTGCAAAGGGCTGGATTTAGAAAACCAAATGGCAAGAACACGTTTGGCATTTCTCAAGAAGAAATAACCAAAATAAAAATTCAAGCCTTAAATTACAATACTGAAAGATTCTATGGGAAAATTATAAACAAGGTAGCAAGCATCAAAAGAAGGTGGAAAGAATACATATGGTCACTGTTCTAGAGAGAACTGATGGATATTGAACCATATCTAAAGGTAGCATATAATCAAGGATCAATGATTCTGAAGGAAGAAGTCCAATCTATACTGAAGTCACTGGTGGAAAAACAGGTTCTGGGAATGTATGGAATACCATTTGAGATGTTGGAACAAATGGATGGAACACTGAAAGCCTTCACTTGTGTGCAACAAATTTTGGAAGACAGCTACCAGGACAACCAACTAGAAGAGATCCATATATATATACCTATTCAAAATAAAATAAAAAGGTGATCCAGTCAAATGCAGAACTTATCAAACAACATTACTAATATCACAGACAAATAAAACTACGTAGAAGAAAATTTAAAAAAACAAAAAGGATTATAGCAGCACATCACCAAAGATAGCCAGAAATTCGAGCAGGATTGTGGAGGGGATGTGGAATGAGGAATATTATTGCTGGTGTCAGATGAATCTTGGCTTAAAGTAGAGAACACTAGTGATGTCTGCCTGTGTTTTATTGAATATTCAAAGGCTTTTGACTGTGTTAATCATAAAAATTATAGGTGCTGTAGAAAAGAATGAGAATTCCAGACCATTTACTGTGTTCATAAGGAACCTGTTCATAGACCAAGAGGCAGTCATTCAAACAGAACGAAGGGATACTTCGTGGTTTAAAATCAGGGGAGATGTATGTCAGGGTTGATTCCTTTCACCATACTTATTCAATCTGCATGCTGATCAAATAATCTGAGAAGCTGGACTATATGAAGAAGAAGACATCATCACATTTGGAGGAAGACTCATTAATACCCTGCAATATACAGATGACACACCTCGCTTGCTGAAAGTGAACATGACTTGAAGCACTTGCTGATGAAGATCAAAGACTACAGCCTTGAGTATGCATTACATACACCTTAACATGAAGGAAAAAATCCTCACAACTGAACCACTAAGCAACATCATGATTAGCGACAGAAGACTGAAGTTGTCAAGGAATTTATTTTACTTGGATCCAAAATCAACACTTTTGGAAGTAGTAGTCAAGAAATCAAATGATGTATTGTCTTGGGCAATTATGTTTCAAAAGACCTCTTTAAAGTGTTTAAAAGAGGTCATTTTGTGGATTATGGTGTGCTTTACCTGCTCCATGATATTTTCATTCACTTCATATGCATACAAAACTGGAAAATGAATAAGAAACACTGAGAAGAAGTGACACATTTGAATCATGATGTTGGTGAAGAACTCTGACTATATCACAGACTCTGACCAGAAGGAGAAATCTGTTCTACAAGAAGTATACCCAGAATGCTCCTTAGAAGAGCATCTCAAGTACTTTGGATATATTATCAGGAGAGAACAGTGTCAGAGAAGGATATCAGGCTTGGCAAATACAGAGTAAGAAAAAGATCACAGGGTCAGTTCAAAGAGCTGGAAAGACAAAGTGGCTGCAACACTGAGCTGAACCATGACGAAGGCTGTGAGGGTGGTGCAGGACTGGCAGACTTTTGTTCTGTTGGACATAGGGTCACCATGAGTCAGAACTAACCTGAAATCACCTAAAACAGCATATGTGTGTATGCACTTGTATATAAACACACATGCATACATATATGCAGACATATTCAGCAAAATGATATAAAGTTTGCAAGTCTTGGGTATTCAATGTGGCTTCTTTTTTATTTTCTTGATAGATAATGAAAGCTAAATATCTGCCAGCCATCATTTTAGGAGAGCTGCAATTACATCAGTGTGGGTGGACCATCAAGAACTACTCTTGAGAAAGATTTATGATACCAAGTCATAGACCAAGTTGAACAAGAACCAAATAAGAGAGAATCTTCTATTAAAAGAATTTGGGGCTTTAGCTGGAGCCTTTGGGGAAATAACAAGATTTTAAGCAAGACAGAGAAAAGATTAAGTGTGTTCTTTGGAAATATTATACTGAGTACCTCACACTGAGTGAACAGGGGGAGGACAAGACTGGAGGAGGCTTAGTGTAATGTAATGGGCTGTTAGTGTAATTCAGAACTGTTTTTAACTAAATTACTGCCAGTAGGGTTGGAGAACGATAGATATTGAATAAGATCTGCAGGTATATATAACAATGTGTAGAAAAATCTTCTGTGTCTTATTGTAAATTTATTATACTCCATCATAATATAATAAAAAGGTAAATTCTTCTTCAAAGTGAAGTTGCAATCTCAGATTTTCAACATTTACACAGCAGATGAATATAAATAGCAGTAAATTTTCAATGCATCTTTAACATTGTACATTTTCAAGTGCATCTAAAATCTTTGAAATGGACAACACTATCGTGCATTTACAAAACAAAGATCAGGCAAACTAGTTCTGTAGTGATACTGTCTCAGAAACCCAAGGAGGGGTCTCTATGAGTTGGATCCATCTCAAGGGCAGTGAGGTTTTTTTTCATCATGCATTTAAAGTGTCCTATTAGAGTTATTGATGACAACAAAGAGGTAGAAAATACTGAAACTTTGCTTACTAAACAGTTTGATGATTTTAAGATTTCTTACACTTTTCACATTCAAAGAGTGAATACTGGTTCTGGTAAGATGGCAGACTAGGCAGAAAGACTGCACAGATCCTTTTCAACAAAGAAAAGGGAAACCGATTAACACAGACACTGAAGATAATCCTGGACCACTGAGCCTTGAAGGGAAGGATATAGAAATGGACTAAACCCCAACTAGCAGATAAATTTGCATACCAAAAAATGAGACAGACCGAGCTTCAGTCTGGCAGAGATCCTGATGGCAAAGACAGCTTGGAGAGTGCTGAGTGGTGGTAGGACCTAAGAATTAGCCTAAAATCAGCCCTGCTAGCCAGGGACTGCATAGTGGACTGCTCTGGTGGCTGGGGAATAAAAGGAGAAGGTGAGGAGAAAGGCGGGCAGAGGTGAGGACTTTTGTCAGTCCCAAGGGCACCGCCATTTTGAATGCTTACAAGCGGCTTGACCATTTTGGATATTTAAAGAGACAGTGGCTCTTTAAGATTACAGGGGCTTAAGAACAGGTTCTGCATTCCAGCAACCCCAAGGACACTCCTGACCTGTACAACAGAAAAGGTGGAACATTCCTCTTGTTACTCTTATACCCCACACCCTCTTGGTGAATGGAGGTGCGGCCATCTCCCACTCCCACCCACCTTCTGGGCCTGCAGGAAGCCCATCCCAGTCTGTGTGCTCAGACAGAGCCTGGGTGCCCTGTCCAGTCCTCCATCGATTTTTTTTTTTTCTCTTTTTATATTTTATTTTATTTTTTGATTTCTTTTTTCTGGTGTTTAGTTTGCTTGTATTTGTCTAGTTTAAAAACCTATTGTAATTAATACTTTGTCCTTTTTACTATTATTATTTATTCTTCCCCTCCCAGGTCC
>NW_006921977.1:735040-737288 GCF_000298275.1 Orycteropus afer afer | reverse complement strand
GGAATTCCAGAACAGGAAGAGAAAAAATAAAACCACTGAGAAAATTGTCCAAGATTTCTTGGAGGAGAATTTCCCTGATATGATGAAAGATGAGAATATATCCATACAGGAAGTCCATCCAACCCCAAACAAGACAGACCCCAAAAGAAAATAAACAAGGCACATCATCATCAAACTCATCAAAAGCAAAGACCAAGACAGAAACCTGAAAGCAGCACGAGAAAAACAAAAGTTACTTACAAAGGACAGTCAGTAATAATAAGCTCTGATTTCTCAGCAGAAACCATGCAAACAAAAAGACAATGGAATGGTATATATATAAACCTGAAAAAGGGAGATTAACCAAATATTATATATTCAGCAAATTTGTCCTTCAAATATGATGGTGAAATTAGGAGATTTCCAGATAAACAGAAACTACGGGAATTTATGAAAACCAGACCAACCTTAAAGGAGATGCTAAAGGGAGTCCTATGAACAGAGAACCAAAAATAGCAAATAACAACTGATCATTAATACACAAGATGATATAATCCAGAAACCACAGCTATGGACACATTCAAAGTAAAATGAGCTTACAAGACTGTAAACAGGGAATCAGAGACATCAAATGGCAAGTGAGGACAACTACAAAAAAAAAAAGAGGGAAAAGACTGTGTAGTTACAGAACTTCTAAATGGTGAAGAAGTTAACAGAACTGCAAGACAGAATGGATTGTTCTAAACTTGGGGAGAAAATTATAAACCGTAGGGTAGCTTCAAAGAAAAATTATAAACTTTCATATCACAATAAAAAAGAGGACAAGCACAAATATTCAGCAACACTAAAACAACAACAACAAAGGAAATGATAACATGATTATAAACATAATGAGCTCAGCACAGAAAATAATATGGAACAAAGAAATAAGGAACACCATGAAAAAACACATAACAAAATAACAGCAACAAATTCAAACTTATCAATAATTACCCTGAATGTTAATGGATTAAATGCACCACTCAAGAGGCGGAGAGTGGCAGATTGGATAAGAAAACAAAACCCATCAATATGCTGTGTACAAGAGACACACTTTAGAGATAAAGACAAAAATAGACTAAAAACCCAAGGTTGGAAAAAAGATATATCAACAAATGGCAACTGTAAGAGAGCAGGAGTGGCAATATTAATTTCTGATCAAATTGACTCTAAGGCAAAAATCACCATATGAGATAAGGAAGGATATTATATAATGATTAAAGGATCAATTGAACATGAAAATATAACCATAATAACTATCTATGGACCCAATGAAAGTGCCCCAAAATATATAAATCAGACTTTAGAAGAGTTGAAAAGCCAAATAGATGATTTCACAGTCATAGTGGGAGATTTAATACACCACATTCTTTGAAAGATAGAACAACTGGAAAGAAACTCAGTAAAGATGCAGAAGAGCTGAATAATACACTCCACCAATTGGGCCTTATAGACATCTACAGAGAACTTCACCCAACAGCAGCAAAATATACATTTTCTCCAGTGCACATACAACTTTCTCCATGATAGACCATATGTTAGGCCATGAAGCAAGCCTTAATAAATTTAAAAACATCGAAATATTGCAAAGCATCTTCTCAGATCATTATGATATTAAATTATAAATCAATAATAGTAAGATCAACAGGAAAAGAGTAAACACATGGATACTGAACAACACCCTCCTTAAGAAAGACTGGGTAAGAGAGGAAATCAAAATTGAAATTAGAAAATTTCTTGAGTCAAACGAGAATGAAAACAACCTAACAAAAATCTTTGGGACACAGCAAAAGCAGTGATCAGAGGCCAATTTATAGCAATCAATGCACACATCAAAAAAGAAGAGCCAAAATCAACAATTTAAACCAACATCTCCAACAATTAGAAAAAGAACAGCAAGAAAAGCCTTCAGTCACCAGAAGAAAGGAAATAATCAAGATTCGAGCAGAAGTCAATGAAACAGAAAATAGAAGGGCTAAAGAAAAATTAACGAGACCAGAAGTTGGTTTTTTGAAAAGATCAATAAAATTGACAAACCACTGGCAAATTTGACAAAGCAAAAGAGGGAGAGAATAAAAATAACACTAATAAGAAATGAAATGGGTGACATCACAACAGAACCAACTGATATAAAAAGGATAATATCAGGATACTATGAAGAACTGTACTCCAACAAATTTGAAAATCTGGAAGAAATGGACAAATTTCTCAAAACACACAATTTACCTAA
>NW_006921977.1:733087-734820 GCF_000298275.1 Orycteropus afer afer | reverse complement strand
CCAGAGAATTCTACAAAACATTCAGAGAAGAACTGATACCAATCCTATTCAAACTATTCCAAAACTTAGAAAAGGATGGAATCCTCCCTAACTCATTTTATGAAGCAAGCATAAACTTGATACCAACACCAGACAAAGACATCACTCAAAAAGAAAACAAAAACCAATATCCCTCATGAACATAGATGCAAAAATTTTCAACAAAATCCTAGCCAATAGACTCCGACAACAAATCAAGAAAATCATTCATTATGACCAAGCAGGGTTCATATTAGGTATGCAGGGATGGTTCAACATTAGAAAGACAATCAACATCATCCACCACGTAAATAAAACAAAAGAGAAGAACCACAGGATCATATCAATTCATGCAGAAAAGGCATTTGATAAAATCCAACACCCATTCTTGATCAAAACTCTCAGCGAAATAGAATAGAACAGACATTCCTCAACATAATAAAAGGCATTATGCAAAACCAACTGCCAACATTCTCAAGGAAGAGAGATTGAAACTATTACTCTTGAAAACAGGAACCAGACAAGGATGCCCGTTATCACCACTTCTATTCAACATTTTACTGGAGGTCCTACCCAGGGTCATATAAGGCAAGAAAGGGAAATCAAAGGCATCCAAATTGGTAAAGAATAAATCAAATACCCTATTTACAGGTGATATGATCCTATACCTAAAAAACCCAAGAGTCTTAGTCAAAAATCTACTGGAACTAGGAGTTCCGGCAAGATGGCAGACTAGGCAGAAAGACTGCACAGACCCTCTTCAACAAAGAAAAGGGAAACCAATTAACACAGATACAGAAAATAATCCTGGCCCCCTGAGATGTGAAGGGAAGGATATAGAAGTGGACTAATCCCCAACTAGCAGAAGAATTTGTGTGAAAACACCAAAAAGGAGGCATACGGAGTTGCGGTCTGGCAGCGATCCTGAGCGATCCTGATGGCACAGACAGCTTGGAGATTCCGGAGTGCTGGTAGGACTTAAGAATTAACCTAAAAATCAGTCCTGCTAGCCAGGGACTGCATGGAAAACTGCTCCGGTGACTGGGCAATAAACGGAGAAGGTGAAGAGAAAGGCAGGCTGAGGTGTGGACTTTTGCCAGTCCGGAGGATGCTGCCATTTTGAAGGTCTAAAAGCAGTTTGACTATTTTGGATATTTAAAGAGACAGCACTTTCCCAGATTACTGGGGCTTAAGAGCACGTTCTGCTTTCCAGCAACCCCAAGGACCCTCTGGACCTGCAAGACTGAAAAGGTACGACATTCCTCTTGTTACTCTTATACTCCACACCTGCTTGGTGAATGGAGGTGCAGCCATCCCCCACTCCCACCTACCATCGGGGCCCACAGGAACTACATCAAAATCTGTGTACTCAGATGAAGCTGGGGTGCCTTGCCCTGTCTTCCACTGATTATTTTTCTCCCTCTTTTTTTATTTTTATTTTTTTCTTTTTCACTTTCTTTTTCTGGTGATTAGTTTGCTTGTATTTTTCTGTTTTAAAACAACTAATATTATTAATATTTTTGTCCTTTTTACTATTATTCTTAATTATCCCCTTCCAGGTCCTAGTGTTCAGCATTTTTTCTTTTCCCTGTTCCTGGTTGAAACTTTTTTTTTCCCCTTTTTTCTCGTGGTTAGCACCATTCCTTATTTTTCTTTTTGCATTTTTCCCATTTTTTTTCCTTCATTATTCTCCTTCTCTCCTTTTTTTTTTTTTT
>NW_006921977.1:714997-730475 GCF_000298275.1 Orycteropus afer afer | reverse complement strand
GGAGAACAATGTGGAACAAAACTCAAAGTCATTTAGAGAAAAAAAAAGGGGGGGTCGGCCATGTTTGCTGGTCCAATAGAACCTGGTAGAACCACTGAGACTATGGCCCCTAGCTTCCCTTCAGGTCTGGAATTGAACACATACCTATGGTTTCCAGCCAAACAAAAGACAGGCATATGAGTTGAACAATTACCTGAGGTAGATACACTCCTTGGAAAGAACAATCATTGAGAAAGAAGGGCAGCCTATACACAGGGAAACAGCCCAGGGGGCAGGAGTCCATGGAGGGATGAACACTGGGAAGAGGTAACTATGGGAAGGAAGTGGGAGGGGAGCTGTTGCATTGTGGTAAACTGTGGTCAGTGTCATGAGACAAAATATATGTAAACTGCTGTATGGAAAGTTAATTTGCTCTATAAATCTTCACCCAAATCACAATAATTAATAAATAGATAGATAGATAGATAGATATCTACTAGAAATAATTTAGAGATTTAGCATCATGGCAGGATATAAGATCAATATCCAAAAATCAGTTGGATTCCTCTACACCAGCAAACAGATTGTTGAAATAGAAATAAGGAAATCAATACCACTTACAATAGCTACCAAAAAAAAATAAAATACTTGGTAATAAATCTTACCAGGGGCACAAAAGATCTCTATAAAGAAAACTATAAAAAACGACTTCAAGAAACCAGAAGAGATCTACATAAGTGCAAGAACATCCCATGCTCATGGATAGGAAGATTGAACACTGTGAAAATGTCAGTTCTACCCAAAGCAATCTATACATTCAATGCAATCCCAATCCAGATCTTATCAACATTCCTTATGGATGTCAAAAACCAATCACTAACTTTATATGGAAAGGAAAGAGACCTCAGATAAGCAAAGCACTATTGAAGAAGAATAACAAAGTAGGAGGTCCCACACTGCTGTATTTCAAACGTACTATATAGCCACAGTAGTCAAAATTGCCTGGTATTGGATTAATGACAGATACATAGACCAATGGAATAGAATTGAGAACCCAGAAATAGATCCATCGAACTATGGTCAGCTGATCTTTGACAAAGGGCTGAAATCCATTAAATGGGGACGAGAATGTTCATTTAATAAATGGTGTTGGCAAAACTGGAGACCCGTTTGCAGAAAAAATGAAACAAGATTTGTACCTCACACCATACACAAAAATGAACTCCAGATGGATCAAAGACTTAAATGTGAAGCCTAAACTGTAGAGTTCCTCAAGGAAAAACTAGCAGCAAATTTTTGGGCCCTAATATATGGCATAAATAGACTATCAAGCATAACTCAGAATGCACAAACAGCATATGAGAAACCAGATGATTGCGACCTTCTAAAAATTAAATTTTTATGTGCTTCCAAAGACTTCTCCAAAAGAGTCAAAAGAGAACCTACAGACTGGGAAAAAAATATTTGGTAATGACATATCTGACAAGGGACTTATCTCTAGAATTTATAGAACACTCCAACACCTCAATAACAAAAAGACAAACAATCCAATTAAAAAATGGGCAGAAGACAGGAACAGACACTTCACCAAGGACAATATTCAAGCGGCCAACAAACATATGAAGAAATGCTCATGATCATTAGCTATTAGAGAGATGCAAATCAAAACAACAATGAGGTACCATCTTGCTCCAGCAGTAGTTGTTGTTGTTGTTGTTTTGTGCCATCGAGTCAGACCCAACTCATAGCGACCCCTACTTGGGTTGCCAAGGCAGTATCACTACGGAAGTAGATTGCCCAACCTTCCTTCCGAGGAGTGGCTGCTGGGTTTGAACCACCAGCTTTCTGGTTAGCAGTCAAATGCCTTAGGCGCTATGCCACCAGAGCTCCCCCAGCAGTAGTAGCAAAGTTCAACAAGACAGAAAATAACAAATGCTGGTGAGGATGTGGAGAGATAGGGACTCTCATACACTGCTGGTAGGACTGTAAAATGGTACAACCATTGTGGAAAGCAGTATGGTGATTCCTTCAAAAGCTGGAATTAGAAATATCATTTGACCCAGCCATTCCATTACTAGATATATATCTTAAAGAAGTGTGAGCCATGACAAGAACAGATACATGCACACCCATGTTCATTGCAGCATGATATACAATAGCCAAAAGATGGAAACAATCTAGGTGTCCATCAACTGAGGAATGGATAACCAAACTATGGTATATACACACAATGGAATACTATGCAGTGCTAAAGAATAATGTAGAATCTGCAAAACACTGCATAACGTGGATGAACTTGGAGGACATTATGCTGAGTGAAATAAATCAATCACAAAAGGACAAATATTGTGTTAGTCCATTATTGTACAAGTCAAGGAAATGTTTATCTATGGAAGGAAATTTTCTTTGTTGGTTCCCAGGGGTGGCAGGAGAGGGGAGGGAACACTGTTAGATAGCTAGAGGTGAGTACTGATTTGGGTGAAGAGAAGGGCAATGTACCAAATGTGAGGGACCAATATGGCAGCACTGAGGAAGAGAAAGACAGAGAGGTGCATAAGAGGTACAGACAACAAAGATGAACCCTTTTGCACATACCGTATTGCATTGTCAGTGAAGACAAACATGAGTATACAGGTAAATAGATGGGTGGACTGGCTGAACTATTAGGTATGTCTATGAAGTGTGGAGTGTACCCAAGAACATGCATAGGGTGGGCAGACAATGGTCCTATAAGTTTATGTGTATGATCTGAATTCCCAGGTGTATAGTGGAGCTGACATGGAGCAATGCTGTGGTCACAGCCAGCTACCCAGAGGGACCGAGTAGTTGAACCTGTAGGCTTGGGACCATAGTCACAGGGGACATCAAGCTCAATTGGCATAACATACTGTATAAAACATTGTTCCACCTCCTACTTTGGCGAGTTGTGACTGGGATGTTAAAAGCTAGCAAGCTGCCATCTAGATGCAATGATGGGTCTCTCCTCATCCAGAGCAAAGAAGAACGAAGAAAACTAAAAATTCATGGAAACAATTAGTCCTAGTGACTAGTATACCATCTGATCTGCAGCCTATACGACTATGAGACGAGAAGAACTAGATGGTGCCCGGCTACCACTGTCATCCACTTAGAAGGGGATCTATGTAGGAGATCCTTGATAGAGAGGGAGAACAATGTGGAACAAAGCTCAAAATCATTTGAAGGAAAAAAAAATAGAGACCAGTTTTGCTGGTCCAATAGAGCCTGGTGGAACCGCTGAGACTATAGCCCCTAGCTGCTCTTCAGGTCTGGATTTGAACCCACACCTGTGGTTTCTAGCCAAACAAAAGACAGGCATATGAGTTGAACATTTACTTGAGGTAGATACACTATTTGGAGAGAACAATCACGGGAGAAAGAAGGGCTGCCTGTGCACGGGGAGACAGCTCAGGGGGCAGGAATGCATGCAGAGATGGACACAGGGAAGAGGTACCTATGGGGAGGAATTGGGAGGGGAGTTGCTGCATTGTGGTAAATTGTGGTTAATGTCATTAGACAAAGTGTATGTGAACTGCTGTATGGAAAGTGAATTTGCTCTGTAAATTTTCACCTAAATCACAATTAGAAAAAAAAAAAAAAAGAGTGAATATTAGGTAGAATTAGGTTTAAGTGGAAGGACCTGGTTAATGTCAATGTGCAATCCAAAGGCATCACTAAACAGCCACATTATTGTTACAATGATAAACCAATAACTGGTCATATTTGAGAAACTATTAATGTGTATTTATATTCTATTGAAACACAACTTAAAGAACCAGACTTTTCCCATCTATGTAAAATTGACTAAATAAATGTTACTTTAAAATTACATAGCAACTTGGAATGAAATCGGTAACATTTTAAGAATACAAAAGAAACTAGCAGTTAAATTAATAAATGAAAGGTAAAAGTATTTTTTTAATGGAATAGCATGGCTAATGGAATTGTTTATCTCTAGATATGGAATTTAGTTTGATTTAATCAATATCTATACTTAAACTATTGTTATCCATCAAAGGAACATCTATTTACCACATATATTCTACTCATTGTGTTAGAAATAGAATGATGTTTAAAATGAAGAATCTATCCTATAATATGTATCTGTTAAATGCCAAATAAGAAATATTATGGTAATTTGAGGTGTGTTTAGTGAATGTAGTATTTCCCAAGATATGAGCAAGATTTAAAATAATTACACAAGACTGGTAATTGCAGAGCTTACCTTCTACAGGCCTGAAAAAAATGAGGACAGGGACTTGTTATTGGAACTTCATAGGAGAGTCCTGGAAATCAGCAGCCTTGAAAGGAGCAATGACTTTTGGTCAAGAGACACATTGAGCCAGAGGAAGACAAGAGAACACAGTCATTGCATACCCTGCTTCCTATCTCTGCTCTAGTACAGGTGCTTCACACAGGCCAAACCCAACTGGAAACCAAAGGTTCAAGGGGGCATTTGGGTGCCATCCATACTTATCAGTGTCCCATGACAGAAAACTGCAGTGAGCACGGAGACAGACCTGAAGGAGCAAGTAACAGATGTCTAACACCTAGAGAACAGAGTAGGCACCCCATTGTTATGCTCCAATGGCGATAAGTGCAGGTTTCCCTGGGTTCGTATGTTGTTGTTGTTGTTATGTATGTAAAATGCTTAATTCAGCTCTTGTCAATTCCTCAAAAGCAACCCATAGCCTGAGAGGGTTTTTATGTCATCTTAAGAATGAGAATTATTAGTCAGACAACAAGGATACTATGAAATCCCATACTCATGTTACTCAAAATCTTCTACTGTAATACACACATCCATTTTAATGGTGAGTGAGGGAAGGGCAGGGTAGAAAAATTCAACAATTTATAACTTCCTAGAACTGATTTAAAATGTTTACTTAAGTATCAACAGACTATGTTCAAAAGAATACGATGCATAAACATATCATGTTTATTACTTATGTGGTCCAAAATCATAAATAAATCAAATAAAAATATCAAGTTACTTACTGAAAACACTATTAAACAAACAAAAGTAAAGTGAACATTAATCCAATGAAAGGATGAAGGGTGTGGAAACAAAAATTGCCTCTGTGGAATCAAAAGCAAATTTAAATCTCTAGAAGTTTGCATAGATCATGCTTATACAACCATGAGGGTAATAGCTCAAATTTCTCTGTCCTTCAATATATTCACAAAGGCCCTGGGAGTCCTCATTCACAGCTTGTTGGGCTTTGTTTGCTTTTCCCTCACATTGCAAGCATGCATCTTTCAGCTATTTTAAATTTTTTACTCTCACTTTATCAATTCATGAAAATCTGTGTAGCATTTCTTGCAGCTCCTGCCATTGGGAATATAAGAAAATACAAATGCTTAAATTCATCTGAAAGTACTGGGAGTCAGTTTGTCATCCAAATGTTTTGCAAAGTGCTAATATTAATCTTCTGTAGGGCATCATGAGGATAGATAGATAATCAGTTCATATTTATGATGTATGGGCTCGAGTTAAAGAAACTATTCATTTCACCAAAGCTATCAGGCAAATATGTCATGGATTTCTGAGTTTTACCTTATGTTAGAAAGTGTTTCTTGAAATGTAAGTAATAAACAACTGATAAGAATCTTTGGAGGCTGAGCATATTTTTAGAAAGGTTTCCAGGTATTTGTTTCACTATAAATTAAACAGGTAGCCTAGGTTATCTTGAGGCAGATGATCTACTGATAAAGCTCAAAAAAACCTATTAAGTTCTTTTAGAATTTTTTAAAAATATTTCAATTTATTATTCCAAACACTGTTAGAGCTACCACTAGGTGAACTTTTGATAGGATTTATTTATGGTGAAGTTTTTTTTTTTAAACTAAATTTACTGATTTTTTTTTCTAAATTATAGATTTCTTTAAAAATATAAGTATTCATTATACACATGAGGTTTTATATACCTGTAAATACACAACACCTCAAATAATTTACCAGATTCCTTCTGCCATGCACAGACATTGCCCATTTGGCCCTTCCTGACAAGCAGCCTTTGTTCACTCTATCAGGAAGTCACCTCTCAAACTCCTATTTATCCTTTGGCCCCAGGTCAAATGAGCACCTGTCACGGGAGCTTTTCAAATATTACAGATTAGGCAAAACCCTCTGCAAAATGTCCACTCAGTAACAGGGACCTTCCCTCTTTAGCACCTATTTAAGTTCACTTAATGATCATTCATTGTAACCACCAACACCTTCTGCTATTTCTCCCAGGAACACAAAAGGACTGTGTCTTTCCTATCACACCTTGAAGGTGGGCATAGCCATGTGTGACTAAGCAGTAGAAGCTGAGAAGCAGTGGCACACATCATTGCTCAGCAGAGGCTTTAGTGCTGATACACATTCTCCATTTCTCCCTTTCCCAGGATGCTCCAATGGTGCCTGCTACTTTGATAAAGGTCCTAGAGTGAGAACTATGTGGACCAGACTCCAGTGGATAAAGTCACGGTATGTAGTATAAGTGAGAAACTTAAGTTATATTTGAACACTTGATATAGGAAGGTGGAAGGTTATTAGCACACCACGATCTAGCCTATTCTGTTGACACATCACACATACAAGTTTATACTCATGGAACTGACTGATTATCTGCCCTCCATGGGTAGTTATGACCTCAGAGACTATCTTAATCTTCATTGCACATGATACCTTTGATACCTAGAACATAATTGACAACGCAGTAGGATCTAGTGATAGGCACAATAGTGCCCCTCCACCCAAAATACGTGCATGCCCTATGCCCTGGAATCTGTGGAGAAATGTTGTCTTATATTGCAAAAGGGAATCTGCGATATGAAATTAAGATTATGAGCATTAAAACAAGGAAATCATCCCTGACAATTTGAAGGGACACATCCTGAACCCAGAAGAGCAGATGAGGAAAAGAGAAGAGTAAGAGAGATTCACAGTGTGAAAAGGCCTATATTCACCTTTTCTCTCTGTAAATGGGGAGAAAGGCAATCATGCAGGCAACCTCCGGAAACTGGGGACTGCCCTAACCTGACACCAGAGAAAAAATGGGGATCCCTGGTCTAGAACAGCACAGTCACATTCTCCCAATGGCCAGAATGAACAATAAACTGTGTTACCCTTACAGTCTCCAGAAAGGGATGAAGTCGGCTGACACTTAATTTTAGCTTATTGAGAGTCATGTTAGACCTCTGACCCTCAGAGCTGTCATCTAACAAGTTTGTGCTATTATAAGCCATTAAATCCCTAGCATTTGTTATGATAACCATAGAAATGAACACGAGTCTATAAGAAGCAGCATAAAAAAATGGAAAATGAGTGAAAGAACCACCTCCTAGCAAATATGTATCTGTCCTGCCCAAATTTTAGCTAAGAGAGAAGATATCATCTGAACTGCTATTGTTTTTACTGGTATCCTTATTTATTTTTCTTCTTTAAAAACAAATTTTTAATTTTCCTTCATTTGAGTGATATGAGTTAGAAGGTAGCTTTTTTGGGGTGATACTTCTGGCTTAAATGTTTCCTGAGTTTAAGAGAGGTATCAAAACCTGCAAACCTCTTTTATATTCTTTTCACAGGGAAAGACTTGGTGCTTCTCTACCTGACATCATACCTGAGAAAAAGTGCTCTAATTACTCTTCAGTTAAAATTATAATTGCCCTTCTAAATGTAATTGTAAGGAGCCCTTGTCTGAATTTCATTCACCATTAATGAAGCCAGAACACAATGCGACATCACCCTGCTTGGGTCACAGTTTTCTATAGTGTGGATCTTGTTTGTAAAGAGGGCTGCCTGTGTTTTCACCATCTCATTCTTTCTTCCTCTAAATTTTCCTCCTCTTTAATACATAAGGATGTTGTTGTGGCCAATGATGCTTTTGGCAACAAATCTCATAACTTGCTGTTCTTTTAATATACTGAATTTATTCAGTCTTTCATAAACAGATAAAATATGTATAAGTTGATATGTAAGTGGCATTAAATAAGAATTCTTGAAATAATCTTACTGAATTTTCAATGAGCATCAGAAAATAGCAAGGATATTTACCAAAGATTTGCTAGAAAAATAGAAAAAGAAGATAAAAAATCAAAACAAAACAAATCCCTCTAAACTTCATGTGTTTACACTTTTTTTTTTTTCCTCTGAATGTGATATACTATTCCGGACTTATAAATACTGAAAAATTATTGAATTAATGATAGTCCCAAAATATCAGAATGTGAAAGTTTCAAAAAATATTAAGGTGGTAAGCAAAAAAAAAAATAGTAATAATTTATGATAAAAACCTTAACCTTATTCATAAGAACTAAGTTTATATAAAATTTAATTTTATCTAAAGGAACATCCATTTTCATATTATATTATATTTTTTTCTGGCCATGTAGATTGTATTGTATTTTAACTATAGATACATTTCTATAGGAAATGGATTTTGTTCTAAAACTGTACATTCAGATTTGTAAGGATTTATAAAATGGCATGCTTTATTCTAAGGAGAAGATATGATTAATACAGTACTTTTAAAAATACTATGTTTCCTAGCCTGTTTGTTAAATTACATACAGAAAGCTTAATACCATATTTGAAAAATAAAGTTGCCACTGTGTGAATTCTGACTCAATGGCAACCCCAACTGTTGCTGAGTGGAACTGGGCTCTGTAGGGCTGTCAGGGCTGTTATGTTGTAGAACCATGCCAGGCCTCTCTTCTGACATAGCTCTCAGTGCATTCAAATGTCCAACGTTTCAGTTAATAGTTGATCACTTAGGCACTTTTTGGCACCCAGGGCATCCTCACATCATGAAAATGTTTATTATTATAGGTGCTATAACATCTGTCTTAAGGAAGTGGCTACTGGCAGGTTAATTATTTGAAACTAAAAGTCATTGTACCCTTCTCATCTTATGACAAAATATCTGTACACATTTTCAGGCCTTTTTGTCCATAAGGTGGTTCAATACAAGTGTGATAGCCAAAGTAAAAGCAATCTGTATTGTTACCAAGACACAGTCCTAATATGGGTGGGGGAGATTCAGAAAACCCTTTTCTTTCTGGTTTATCATAGTAAAATATAAATGTAAAATTGCCCACATCCTTTAAATCTGGAAAGAGACGTTTTTTCTCCAACCACTTATTTTCAATCTGTATTATCAGTTCTGCTTTACCCTTTATGTGATTGTGACTGATTTAGTTAGGACTGAATTGCCATCCTCAATAAATGCTATCTTGTACAGGGGTTCAGGTCAAAATCAATATATTTAAATCTATATTCCTCAATATATTGGTATTTCCAAATCTTGTCCTTCTCAAGATCACTAAAATGATCTTTTACTCAACTTTGTTCTTCCTGTACTACACTAAACATGACAAGAAATAACCATTGCTTATTTATAGTATCATCTGGGTCTCCTTTCTTCTCATTCAGATTGACAATTTGATTTAGTTTCCTGTACTTCCACAACAGAGTACCACAAAGTAGGTAGCTGTGAATACAAAGTATTTATCTCCCATTCTGAAAACTAGAATTCCAAATAAATATATTGACTGGGCCATACTCCTTCAGAAGTGAATAGAGGAAACTTCCTTCTTTTCCACCTTCCCCAAATCCCAAATATTCCTTGGCATTCTCTAGCTGGTAGCTGCCCCTTTACATGGTGATCCTTCTCTATCTTCTAGGACTTCTCTTTATAAAAACGGCATTCAGATGAGATTAGGACCCACCCTAATCTGGTCTCATGGAGATTAACATTATCCAAGACCCTTTTTCCCAACAAGAGAACCGTGTTGTTTATTGTTGTTATGTGTCTTTGAGTTGTCTCTTACTCATAGCAACCTTATGGACAACAGAAGGAAACATGGCTGGTCCTGTGCCAGCGTCAGGATACCTATTATACTTCAGCCTACTGCTGCAGCCACCATGTCAATCCACCTTCATGAGGGCCTTTCCCTCTGTCGTTGACCCTCCACTTTACCAAGAATGATACCCTGCTCCAGAGAATGGTCCTTCTGACAACACGACCAAAGTAATGCAATGCAGCACAAAAACTGTTGTTGAGTCCGATCCAATTCATGGTGACCCCTCCTCCTTGGGTTTCAGAGGCAGTATCACTACAGAAGTAGATTGCCTAATCTTCCTTCCAAAGAGTGGCTGGTGAGTTTGAACCACCAGCCTTCTGGTTAGCAGTCAAATGCCTTAGGCCCTACACTACCAGAACTTCCATAACCGAAGTAGATGAGATGAATTCTGGCCATTCTCACTTCCAAAGAACATTCTGGTGGCATTTCCAGAACAGATGTGTTAGTGTTTTTTGTTTGTTTGTTTGTTTTGTTTTGTTTTTAAGCAGTCCACAATACTTTCAGAATTCTTTGCAAACACCACAACTCAAAAGCATCAGCTCCTCTTTGGTCTTCCTTATTCATTGTCCAGCTTTCACATGCATGTGAAGTGATTGAAAATGCCATGGCTTTGGTTAGAAACATTTTAGGCTTCAAGGAGATATCTTTACTCTTTAGCACTTGAAAGAGGTCTTTTGCAACAGATTTACCCAATGAAATACATCTTTTGATGTCTTGGCTGCTGCTTCCATTGGTGTTGATTGTAGAAACAAATAATATGAAGTCATTGACAACTTCAATCTTTTCTCCATAGATTGTGATGCTGTTTATTGGTCCAGTTGTGAGAATATTTGTTTTCTTTATATTGAGGTGTAATCCATACTGCAGACTATATTCTTCAATCTTCATCAGTAAGTGCTTCAATTTGTCCTCACTTTGGACAAGCAAAGTTGTGTCGTCAGTGTATCACAGGTTGTTAATGAGTCTTCCTCCAATCCTGATGCCATGTTCTCCTTCATATAGTCCAGTTTCTTGGATTATTTGTCCAGCATACAGATGGAATAAGTTTGGTGAAAGGATACAACCCTGACATACTCCCTTACTGATTTTAAACCATGCAGTACCCCCTTGTTCTATTCAAACAACAGCCTCCTGGTCTACGTACAGGTTCCTTGTGAGTACAAGTAAGTGCTCTAGAATTCCCGTTCTTCTCAATGTTATCCATAATTGGTCATGATCCACAAAATTGAATGCTTTTGCATACTCAACAAAGCACAAATAAACATCTTCTTGGTATTCTTTGCTTTGAGCCAAGATAGATCTGAAATCAGCAATGACATACTTTGTTCTATGTTCTTTTCTGAATCCAGCTTGTATTTCTGGAAGTTCTCTGTCAATATACTGCTGCAACCATTTTTGAATTATCATCAGTAGATTTTACTTGCATATGTTATTTATGATATTGTTCAATAATTTCCACATTTTGTGGGAACACCTTTCTGTGGAATGGATATGAATATGGATGTCTTCTAGTCAGTTGGCCAGGTAGCTCTCTTCCAAATGTCTGGGCAAAGCTAATTGAGTGTCTCCAGTGCTGCATCTGTTTGTTGAAATATCTCAATTGGTATTCCATCAATTAATGTAGCCTTGTTTTATACCACTTCCTTCAGTGCAGCATTGACTTCTTTTTTCAATACTATTGATTCCTGGTCATATGCAACCTCCTGAAAAGGATGAACATTGACCAACGATTTTTGGAACTGTAACTCTGTATGTTCCCTTCCATCTTCTTTTGATATTTTCTGTGCCATTCAATATATTGCCCATAGAATCTTTTAATACTGCAACTTGAGGCTTGAAGTTTTTCTTCAGTTCTTTCAGCTTGAGAAATGTCCAGCATTTTCTTCCCTTTTTGCTTTCCAACTCCATGTTTTTGCACATTCATTATAATAATTGTCTTTGTCTTCTCGAGCTGCTCTTTGAAATCTTCCGTTCAGCTCTTTTATCTTGTCATTTCTTCCATTTACTTTAGCTATTCTTCATTCAGTGGCAAGTTTTAGAGACTCTTCTGACCTCCATTTGGGTCTTTTCTTCCTTTCCTGTCTTTTTAATTACCTTTTGCTTTCTTCATGGATGATATTCTTGATGTCATCTCACAATTCCTCTGGTTTTCCGTCATTGGTGTTCAATGAATCAAGTCTACTCTTTGTATAGTCTTTAAATTTAGAAGGGATATATTCAAGGTCATTTTTTGGCTCTCGTAGACTTGTTTTAATTATCTTCAACTTCAAGTTGAAATTGCATGTGAGCAGTTGATGGTCTGTTCAACAATTAGCCCCTGGCCTTATTTTGGCTGAAGATATTGAGCTTCTCCATCACCTCTTGCCACAGATGTAGTCAATCTGATTCCTGTGTACTCCGTCTGGTGAAATCCATGTGTACAGCAGTCATTCATGTTATTGAAAAAAGTATTTGCAATGACTAAGTTGTTGGTCCTGCAAAATTATATCATGCAATCTCCAGTGTTATTTCTATCACTAAGGCCAAATTTTTCAATTACTTGTGATTTTTTCCTCCTTCTCATCCAGCTTTCCACCAGCTCCCAATATTAGGACTTCAACATATCTATTTTGGGGACAAAATTTAATCTATAACAAAACCCTATCAGTTAATTACTTATGTAATATCATCCAACTGTCATGCTATACTAACCAACTGTGTCATATATTGCCAAAAATCAAAACAATGAATGATAATTGTAATTCATTCTTATGACATACTGTGAGGATTAAACTTCCCTATTATACGGATGAAGAATCCTGGCTAAATATCACTTTTTGACCATGTTTATAGGAAGATGGACTGCTGACTAAATGCCCTTAGCAGCAAAAGGATCCTCACTGTATTTAGGAAAACGAAACAAAACAAGCAACAACAAAAACAAAAAATTAGGTAAACAAAGTTAACTTTTTTTTTTTTTGCTATTGTCTGGCACCTTGCCTGGCCCATATTGGGGCTAAATCCATAGATGGATGGATAGACACACACACACACACACACACACACATTTAACTTTTATTGTGGTGAAACCACACAACAAGACATTGACCAACATAACAATTTTCCCATTTACAGTTCAGGGCCATTGATGATATTTTCATGTTATGCCACCATTATTGCTTTCCTTTCCCCAAAATATTCCACCACCATTAGAATAAACTCAATGTGCCACAAAGAAAAGCTTCCCCTTTCTCCCTCCCTCCTACCCCTGGTAACTACTGATAATCATTGATTTCTACATATATATCTTATACATATATTTTTCAATCTATCTAGGAATTTAGCATCCCTTCCCCTCCCATTCCTGGTAATCAACAAAGACATTTTCTTTCCATGTATTAACTTTTCCTTGACTTTTTACAATACCAAATGGATACAATATTTGTCCTTCTGTAATTGATGCATTTCACTCTGTATAATGTCCTCCAAGTTCATCCATGTCATGTGGTGTTTCGCAGAGTCTACATTATTCTTTAGGCTTGTATAGTATTTATAGTGTGTCTATCCCACAGTTTGTTTATCCTTTCCTAAACTTATGGGCACTTAGGCTGTTTCCATCTCCCTGTTATTGTAAATAGTACTGAGATGAACCTGGGTGTGCATATATCTGTTCTTGTTCCAAGTCTCACTACTTTAGGATATACACCTAATAATTGGATTCCTGAATCAAATGGTATCTATAATTCCAAATTGTTAAGGAATTGCCATACCAATTTCCACAGTGGTTGTATCATTTAACAGTCCCACAATCAGTATATGAGAGTCCCAGCCTCTCTACATCCTCACCAGCATATGTTATTTCCTTTCTTGTTGAACTTTGCTATTAATTCTGGGGTGAAATGGTATCTTCTCATGGTTGTTTGGATTTGCATTTCTCTAATTGGGATCTCTGGTAGCATAATGCCTAAGGCATTTGACTGCTACCCAGAAGGTTGGTGGTTCAAACCTACCAGCCACTCCTGGAAAAGAAGATTGGGTGGTCTACTTCCATAGTGATACCACTTCAGAAACCCAAGGGGTCGCTATGAGTCAGATCTGACTTTAACCAGTGAGTTTGGTTCTTTGGTTTTGGAATGGCTAATGATTGTGAGCATTTCTTCAAGTATTTGCTAGCTGCCTGAATATTTTCTTTGGTGAAGTGTCTATTCATGTCTTCTGCCCATTTTTTAATTGGATTGTTTATTTTTGTGACGTTGAGGTGTTGGAGTTTTCTACAAATTTTAGAGATAACTCCTTTGTCTGATATGTCATTGCCAAACATCTTTCCCATTGTGTAGGTTCTCTTTTTACTCTTTTGGAGAAGTCTTTTGATGCATATAAACCAACACCAAACTCACTGCCATCGAGTCAATTATGACTCTCAGTGACTTCCTCTGGATTTCCGAGGTGTTAAATCTTTACAGAAGTAGAGTGCCCTGTCTTTCTTCTGCAGATTAGCTAGTGGGTTTGTACCACCAACCTTCTGGTTAGCAGTCAAATGTTTTAAGCCTTGTGCCACTAGACGTATTTATTTATTTATTTATTTATATTTATTTATTTATTTTTATTTATTTATTTGATGCACATAAGAATTTAATTTTTAGAAGGTCTCAATCATTTATTTATTTATTTATTTTTCTGTTTGTGTATCCTGGGTTATGTTTGATAGACTTTGTATCATAAATGTTGTATTCTTGAAGAAAATTCATTAAATGTATTGTGATATTCATGTTATATACCTTATGAGACTGAACTGCATTCTCCATTTCCTCAGAAAATAATAAACTCACCTGTTCTACTTTACAAAAAAATAGAGATTATAATATGGCAACCTTCTAATTTCTATATTTTGTCTCCATCTGCACTATATTTTCCCAAACATATAAATATGTACAAATAGTTATTCTTCATCTTTCATTCCTAAGGAGATGAATAGTTTAGTAAAGTTCCTCTTATTCATCCATCCACTCTTCATCTGTGGAGTTCTCTTTGGTTACATCTGCTAACAGCAGACAATCTTAAGAGTTTACAGTATATATGATGCCTCCTCACAAATCCTTCCTGAGGTTTCAGACTAAATTCCCAAAGGAACTTGTATTCTCTTCTCCCTTATATATAAAATTAAAAAAATACTCCATAATAAACCTATAATCTCCACTGTGTTTCAAATAGCTTCTTCCTCTATTATATGCAATCTCTATCATTCATCCTATTTTTAAAGCCAGAAAATAGGAAGCTATCCTCTTTCTTCTCATTGCTTTTCTTTGTCTTCTCACATTAAAACTCAAGGATTCTTTGTTATTTTCTATCTGCTATTTCCACCCTTAAGCTTTCCTTTTATCAATAACAGAATATCTTCAGGGAAAATATGATCCCTTCACTTCCTACAGGGAATATATTGTTGTTGTTGTTGTTAAGTAACGTCGAGTCGTTTCCGACACATAGAGACCCCATGCACAGCAGAACGAAACACTGCTCGATCCTGTGCCAGCCCCAAATCCCTGCTATACTTGAGCCCATCATCGCAGCCACCGTATCAATCCATCTCCTTGAAGACTTCCCCTCTTTCGTCGACCCTCCACCCTACCAAGAATGACATCCTTCTCCAGGGAAT
>NW_006921977.1:687481-712067 GCF_000298275.1 Orycteropus afer afer | reverse complement strand
CTTTCTCCTGCTCTTCTGGCCTGCTTCTTTGGGCGTCCCTTAGTCCCCCATCTCACCTAATCCCTTCGGCTGATTGCTCTTCTCTTTGGCTTCCTCGGTTTTACCCTTTTCTCCTGCTCTTCCAGCCTGCTACTCTGTGCTACGCCCATGCTTACCTTGCTCCCAGAGACCCGGTCCCACTCGGGAGGGTAACAAGGGAAAGTGTTCAGTGCAGATCAGTGAGTAAGCACAAGCCCGCCCGTGCTTACCTCGCTTCCGGGGATTAAGCACAAGCCCGCCCTTGCCTACCTTGCTCTCGGAGACCCGGTCCCTCTCGGGAGGGTAACAAGTGAAAGTGTTCAGTACAGATCAATGAGGAAGCAGAAGCCCGCCCGTGCTTACCTTGCTCCCGGAGACCCGGTCCCTCTCGGGAGGATAACAAGGGAAAGTGTTCAGTGCAGATCAATGAGGGAATATTTTAGGTACAATTAAACTCCTCTCAAAATGTCCTCACATATCACAGGCAAATATATTTGTAGACACCTATCAACGTGTTCCTAAAGAGCTCTGGTTGTGTAGTGGTTTAGGCATTTGGCTGCTAACTACAAAATCAGTGGTTTGAACTCACCAGTGGCTTCATGAAGAAAGATGAAGCAGTATGTTTCTGTGAAGATTTACAGGCTTGGAAACCCAATGGGGGTCTTTATGAGTCAGAATTGACTAGATGACATGACTAGATGACAATGGGTTTGCTTTTGTTTTTTTTTTTAAGACATTCAGATGCTTATAAAAGACTTTCCATCCATTAAGACTCTGCTTAGAAAACAATTGCATTAAGAAATTTCGTTGCACTATAGTCTACAAAAGAGCCTATGTGTCATGTGGTTCAATCACTTGAGACAAACTCAAGTTCTAGACACTACACTCCCTGTCAAAGGATCATTCTTGCTTTATTTGAACCTATGATTTCTTTCACAACCAGGCTTATAATTATCTCCTAATACTTTACTCTCAATTCTCACTCCCATGTTCTCCAATTACCTCTCATTCATTTATCACAAGAATGTTTCAAGATCTGTCCTGAAGTACAATGCTGTCAGTGGTACGATAATATCAATTCACCTGCAAGGAAGATCAGTTAATACTGTTTTTCAAATTTATGCACCAACCACCACCGAGAGAAGAAGAAATTGAAGATTTTTACCTACTTCTTTAGTCTGAAATTGACCAAATATGCAATCAAGCTAAATTATAATTACTGGTGATTAGAATATGAAAAACATAAACAAAGAAGGATTATTGGTAGTTGGAAAATACAGCCTCAGTGATAGAAATGAGGCCAGAGATCACAAGACAGAATTTTGCAAGACCAATGATGTACTCATTGCAAATACTTTTTCCAACAACATAATTGGTAATTACCCACATAGACTGTGCCAGATGGAATACACTGGAAGCAGTTTTACAACATCTTTGGAAAGTGGTGTTGGAGAAGCTCAATATCATTAGTCAAAACAAGACGATGAGCTCACTGTGGAATAGATGATCAATTGCTCATAGGCAAGTTCAAGTTGAAGCTGAAGAAAGTTAAAACAAGCCCACAAGGGTCAAAATATGACCTGTGCAGTGTAATAAATTACATGAAATGGCTTTTCTAACCATGTTGTTTTTGTTATGTGCTGTCAAGTTGGAACCGACTCATAGACTTCTCCTTGGGTTTCCAAGGCAGTATCATTATGGAAGTAGATTGTCTCATCTTCCTTCCAAAGAGTGGCTGATGGGTTTGATTCTCCAGGCTTCTGGTTAGCAGTCAAGTGCTTTAGGCACTATACTACCAGCACTTTGCCATGAGCAACTGAGTAGTGGATTGTTAAAGTTATTTACCTGGTATATTTCTGTTAGTGCAGCAGGAAACAATCTTCTGGGAAATTCTCTTTCTCACAGGTGTGTAGAAATCTGATGTTGGGATTGGTTGGTTTTGGCCACTCTGCCAGGCTTAAAATGAGCCATCCTATAGGCAAAAGGGAGCCTCTCTGACTGCTAGCTGAGAAATGCACTGCTGAAAGAGATATGCTGCTGAGAGAGATGTGAGAGAAACATGCTGAGAGATGTCAGAGAGATACACTGCTGAGAGAGAGATGTGCCACTGAGAGACAGAGACAGCCAACTGCTGAGAGAGATGGCTACCTGAGAGAGACTGTGTGTGTTCCTGAATTTGAATTGTAGCCTGTTATTTCCCTAATAGACCCTCTAATCTGTGAGTTCTGTGTGGCCACTGAAGTGAATTATTGAACCCAGCAGAAAGGTGGTGGGTGCCACAGGAGGGAAGGTTGGTGACAAGGTTAGTAAGAGCGCTAAAGGGCAACAGCATTTCTCTCATAAGAACAGGCACTGGGTTGCTGATGGTGATTCCATCTTTCTCTTGTGAGGCTGGAGGAGGTCAGAAGATGCTGCCTCCTTGTCTGTCCCTTTATCTCCTTGATTATATATCACCTGAATTTGGAGGGCATCTGAAGAATAGATTTGATGTATTGAACAACAATGACCAAAAACCAGATGAATTGTGGGATGGCATCAAGAAACATCATACATGAAGAAAGCAGTCATTAAGAAGACAGGAAAGGAGGAAAAGACCAAAATAATGTGAGGAGAAACTCAGAAACTTGGTCTTGAACAGAGAGTAGCTAAAGCGATTGGAAGAACTGACAAGACAAAAGAGCTGAACAAAAGACTTCAAAGAGCAGCTCAAGAAGACAAAGTCATTTATTATAATGAAATATGCAAAGATCTGAAGTTAGAAAACCAAAAGGACAGCACATGCCCAGCATTTCTCAAGGTGAAAGAACTGAAGAGAAATATCAAGGCTCAAGTTGCAATACTGAAGTATTCTGTGGGAAATACATTGGATGATGTAGGAAGCATTAAAAGAAGATGGAAGAAATACACAGAATCACTGCACCAAAAGGAATTGGTTTATTTTCAGGTATTTTAAGAGGTAGCATATGATCAAGAGCCAATGTTATTGAAATAAGAACTTGAAGCTGCACTGAAGGAATTAGAAAACAAAAAAAGCTCTAGAAACTGATGGAATGCCTATTGAGATGTTTCAAGAAATGGATGCAGAGCTGGAGGAACTTATTTGTCTATGCCAAGAAATCTGGAAGACAGCTACTTGGACTATTACCTGGGATATTTGTGCCCATTCCAAATAACTGTGATCCAACATAATGTGGAATTATAGAACAATATCATTAATATCACATACAAGTAAAATTTTCCTAAAGATAATTCAAAATTGTTGCAGCAGTATATTGACAGGGAACTTCCAGAAAGTCAAGCCAGATTCAGAAGAGAATGTGGAACAAGGGATATCACTGCTGATGATAGATGGACCTTGGCTGACAGGAAAGGAGACCAGAAAGATGTTTACCTGTGTTTTATCAACTATGCAAAGTCATTCAACTGTGTGGATCATAACATATTATGAATAACATTGCTAAAAATGGGAAATCCAAAACACTTAATTGTGCTCATGATGATCCTGTGTGTAGACCAAGAGGCTGTCGTTTGAAAAGAACAAGAGGATACTGTATGTTTTAAAATCAGGAAGGGTGTCAGGGTTGTATCCTTTCACCATACTTATTGAATCTGTATGGTGAGCAAGTAATCTGAGAAACTGGACTATATAAAGAAGAACATAGCATCTGGATTGGAGGAAGACTCTTAACAACCTGTAATATGCAGATGACACAATATTGCTTAATGAAAATGAAGATGACTTAAAGTACTTACTGATGAAGATCAAAGACTATAGTCTTCATTATGGTTAAACCTCCACATAATGAAAACAAAAATTCTCACAACTGGAACAATAAGCAATAGTATGATAAATGAAGAAAGATGTGAAGTTGTCAAGGATGTCATATTACTAGCATCCACAATCAACACCCACGGAAGCAACAGTCAAGGAATTAGATGTCATAGTCCACTTGGCAAATCTGCTGCAAAAGACCTCTTGAAATGTTAAGAAGCAAAAATGTCACTTTGAAGACCAAGCCATAGCATTTTCAATTGCCTCATATGCATGAGAAAGCTGAACAATGAATAAGGAAGACAGAAGAGTTGTTGCCTTTGAATTATTGTATTAGCGAGTAATATTGAAAATAACATGGAACAAGAAGAAGTAACAAATCTGTGCTGAAGGAAGTACAGTTGCAATGTTCCTTGGAAGTGAAAATGAGCAGACTTCATCTCATCTTCTTTGGTCATGTGGTCAGAAGGGGCCTTTCCCTGGAGAAGGATACCATGTTTGGTAAATTAGAGTGATCAATTAAGAAAGGGTAGACCCATCCTCAACAAGATGGACTGGCACAGTGGCTGCAACAATGAACTCAAGTATAGCAAGGATTGTGAGGGTGCTGCACAGCCCACTGTGTTTCGTTCCACTGCACATGGGGTCACTATAAATTAGAGTCTACTCAATGGCACCTAACAACATGTTCTCCAATATTACCCTTTCTAAACCATCAAATTATTCCTCACTTAGTACTCCAACCATCACATACTCATCTTTTCCCTCCATTAGGCTGTGATGCCCCTGAAAACATCAGTGCATCATTTGTTCATACCTTCCATATTATCCTTTTATGACTTTTTTGAACTTAAAGGCTAGACACTATTATGTTTTTTGAACACTAAATGTATCATGAAATAGTGCATATTCTCATTCTACATGCAATGACTTCCTCTAAAATAGCTGGAGTTTGCTTATCTCTCTTTCAAATGTTGTAGTCTAGGAAGATTGGCAAGTTTACATAGCAAGTGTTCTTGTGTGAGAATGTCAGAAGGAGACATAACCTCATAATTAAAGAAGGGGTGATTATACACTTCCAAGTTGGGACAAATTATTCTCAGGAAAAAAAAAAAAAAACCAAACGTATTACTTTAGAGCTTTAGAGAAGACTCATTGGACTCCCAATGTAACGTGTGAGAGAAATAAAGAGAATTGTTTCAGGAATGCAGTAGCATGTATGTTTATGTTCCAAACAAGAGTGGGCACAAAATAATAGTAACAAAGGTCATTAACAATTTTATGAGAAATATTTCAGTGCATTCTTGCTTCTTATAAAACATGTAATATTAATATAGGGAATGGAAAGCATACACACTGAAGTTATGAACTGAAGAAATAGGAAAAAAAAAAAAAAGATAGTTAAACAACTGAGTCAAGGGAACAGAGTTTGAATCTGAGAATAAGGAAAAGAACAGCATCTTTCCACCATTTTACTGACATAAAGTGGGGACATATAAATTAGCAGCAATCTGTATACCAAAAATTTAGAGATGTTTATTGTCAATAAATTCAACGAATTGCTTTGCTTTATAGCTTCATGTCTTAGTGGTAAATCTTCATTAACAAGGTGTTGCATCTAAAATAAAGGCAATGCCACATCATATATCCAGTTTAAAAGTAAACCTGGGACACTGTATTCCATTTGAGCAAATATATTTATTTAAATATCACTAGAGGAGAAAAAGAGTTCTGTTGCCTTTGTGGTTAGATAATTGAGCAACTAAGCAAAAGGTCAGCAGGTCAAACTCACCAGCTGCTTTGCAGAAGAAAGATGAGGAAATCTGCTTCCATAAAGATTTACATCCTTGGAAACCCTATGGGGCAGTTCTACTCTATCCTATAATGTCACTATGAGTTGAATCTACTCAATGTCAGAGGCAGTGATAGGTAATTCCACCACACTACCCACTGCTGTCAAATCAGACCTGACTCATAGTGACCTCTCCTTGGGTTTCCGAGGCAGTATCACTATGGAAGTAGATTACCCAACCTTCCTTCCAATGAGTGGCTGGTGGATTTGAACTACCAGACTTCTGGTTAGGCAATTGAATAATAACCCTCAGCTCATTTAAAGAACAGCAATTACAGATCAAAAGAAAAACAATCATTTTCTTCCGCTTCTTTCTTTTTCATAAAACTGGAGCTCTGGTGGCATAATGCCTAAGGCATTTAACTGCTAATCAGAAGGTTGATGTTTCAAACACACTAGCCACTCCATGGAAGGAAGATTAGGCATCTACTTCCATAAAGATTCCCCACCTTGGAAACCCAAAGGAGATCACTATGAGCGGGAATTGACTCAATGACAGTGAGGTTTTTTTGAGTGTGTAATGTAAACAGTTTATGAGCTCAGCTGATAAAGTTTGGAGATAGGAGTCTTCCCAGAGGTACCTAAAAGAAAAGCCTGGTGACCAGCTTATAAAAACTCAGCCGTTGAAAACTCTCCAGAGCACAGTTCAACTCGGACACAAATACGTCTCCGTGAGCTGGAGTCAACTCAAGAGCATCTTTTAAGAAGAATATGGGATTATTTTTTAAATTTCTGAAAACCTTTTTGGTTAGCTTAGACGTTGAAAGTAGGAGCTGGGAAGAGTTGAATAACTCTAGGCCACAAAGAGAAAATCTTGTCATTCATTTAAACAGCAGAGTATAAGGGTGAGGTAGAAACACTGTAGAGAAAGGAATAGATATGGAAAACCTTAGAGCTGCCATGAACTTGAATGTTTCATGTGATTAAGGGACCAGAGTAAAATCCCTGGCTCTTTCATGACTAAAAACCTTAAAAAGAGTTGCATCTATGAATCGATGTTGAGCTTGCGATGTTCCTGTAATATACTCATCCTTTTTCCAGTATAGATTAAGCCCTATTGTACACAGGAAGTAACATGTGGGAATAGTGTTACCTTTTTATTTTTAGAAATCTGAGAAGAAACTATGCACATCTCCAAAAGATGGGAGGAGGACTGTTTATTTTTGGGATTGTAATTGGTGCCATGAAACAAAATGTATATGCATGATATGTAAACAAACCTTTGCACTCAAATAACAATAAAATGAAATAAAAGAGAAAGAGAGAGGGATACAGATGAGATTCAGATACATGAAAATCAGAAGAGAAAGAACTTGAGAGCCAGTGAGATTTTCCATAAAATGAATAAACCTTCTCTGGGTTTGATGTATCAATCTGGGTCTGATGTACCCTTGAGAACATCAGATATTCATAGAATTGGTAGGGAACTCCGTGTCTCCCATTGCTTGATAATATGGGAAGAGTGCTGTTTTCACACAGCTCTCCCCTCGATAGGGAACCCCAGTGGACATCTCCTCTGTCTATAATCCATCTGTCTACCTAGAGCCTTACTAGACCACATTACCCATAACTATAACCTTCATTCTCTGAACTCCATTCATTTCTCATACATCATGCACTACTGTGGGTGGCATTTTGCTGTCTCGAGTGCTCATTTAATTAGGGCTATGCTATATGAACTTTCATGTTCTTACATCTTAACTCAAGAAAAAATTTTAAACTGATAAAGAGCAGAGTTAATTTCTTAAATCACATGACTTTACACAATACTTACCTCAGTGGGCAATGAACAAATACTTGCTGAGTTGAGAAATACCTACATGAAGTTAAAATACTGTTTGTTGGCACATAAATAAATGAAACCTCACTGCAGTCGAGTCAAATTCAACTCATAGTCAGCCCTCCTTGGGTTTCCAAGGTGTTATATCAACAGTAGATTGCCCAGTCTTCTTTCTGAGGAGTGGATGGTGGGTTTGAACCACTAGCCTTCTGATTAGCAGGCAATGCCTTAGGCACTATGCCACCAGAGCTGGCAGGTAGGTTAAATCAATACCTGCAAAGGGGCCAAATAGTTCACCAACCTGACTTTCACATAGTCACTCACATGAGTTAAAAAATATTTGACATATGAAAGTTTAAAAAAAAAGCATTACACACACACACACACACACATATATATATATATAATTTATATTTACATATATATAAATTAGGAGCTCTGGTAGCATAGTACCTAAGGCACTTGACTGCTAACCAGAAGGCTGGCAGTTCAAACCCACCAGCCACTCTTCGGAAGGAAGATGGGGCAATCTATTTCTGTAGTGATACTGCCTTGGAAACCCAAGGAGGGGTTGCTATGACTCGGGTTCGACTCGATGGCACATAACAACAACAACGTATATAAATTATCATGTAGATTTCTCAAGTAGAAAGACCATAGACACCTGGTTATGTTCTTATTCATTCATGTTAAGGTACTTCATTTTGTAGATGTTGGTTTACTATTTATTAATTGCCATGTAACCCCCCCATGTTACGAATGTGAAGATTAAGTCAGACAATGCATGTGGCATGATGCCACAGTGTCTGAATTACAAAAATATAAGCTATTTTATCATGATCAGTGTCATCTTTGTGATTCAATTGAAAAGCATAACAAGTTGTTGTTCAATTCATGTGTCAGTTTCAAATATTGTATGTAATATAATCTAGTCATCTGTATAAGCAGGTCAAAAAATGGTTTAGTTTCGTGTATTTCACCACATAAATTATGTTGTTGTTGTTATGTGCCGTTGAGTTGGACTTGACCCACAGTGACCCCTCCTTGGGTTTCCGAGGCAGTATCACTACAGAAGAAGATTTCCTCATCTTCCTTCCGAGTAGTGGCTTGTGGGTTTGAACCACCAGCCTTCTGGTTAGCAGTCAAGTGCCTTAGCCACTGTACTACCAGAGCTCTCACATAAACTATAATTTAATAAAATATATTTAAAAAAATCATACACAGAAAAAATGTTATTGTTTCAAAATTTTAATGTTAATTTAACAAAATGCTGTATTTACATAAATGTCATTAGTTCCTTATGATGCAGTGATTAAAAATATGGATGTGATTCCAAGAGACCAAGATTGGCATTCTGACTTAGCCCACCTATAAAGTCTGCAACTGTGAGAATAATCTTTAATCTCTTTTGTATGTATGTATATTATCTATGTTCCAATAAAACTTTATTTAGAATATTTAGAAAAACAGATGGTGGACTGTATTATGTCAGTGCCTAAAATAAAGCAGTGTGCTAAGAGAACTTTGTCAGAATTATTTTATATTATTTTTGAAAAATAATTTTATTTGTTATTGTTGAAAATGTACACAGAAGAACATCCCTCAACACTACAGGTTTCCCCATATACAATTCCGTGGCACTGATTACATTCTTGAAGTTATGCAAATATCTTTGTATCAAGTCAGTTTCATAAATGCAACTAAATTCATATTCTGCCATATAGCATGTTGTGAGAGTAAAATGAAGTAATGTGTTAAAGCATTTGGTGTGTTGTTTGTAAGCAATAAATGTTTGTTACGATGATTTGAAGCATTAATTGTTGTTGTTGTTGTTGTTATGTGCCGTCAAGTTGGAGCCGACTCATAGCGACACCTCCTTGGGTTTGCAAGGCATTATCACTACGGAAGTAGATTGCCCAACCTTCCTTCTGAGGAGTGGCTGGTGGGAAGCATTAATTAGCAATACCATTTTCATAACAATTATAAACATACCTGGGTTCTCTCACCTTCAGCTGACACAGGAAAATGTCACATAGAAACATGAACAATATTAAAGCTAATACTGTATTCCATGATGATAAAATACAATCATGAAATCACTGTCTAAATACTTACAAGGTCATGGTTGAAAGGTTCTCTACATAGTTAGATGTCTAACCATCAACATCCCTATTAAAGAAGGAAAGCATTTAAAAGTTGGCTGCACACTTTTCTCCAAAGGTAGTAAAATTAATTAGGGAGATGTGAAGACTGCTGATTCACTTGATTATATGTTACTACCTAAAATGCAAAACATCCCCACTAGGTCTGTTGCCTAAGGAGTTTTGGTTGATTCATCACCTCTTTCACTCAGAGGGTTGATCATTTTAAATGACTTTATTGACCCGTGGCTTGGTTTAGCATCATACGCTCCAGTGAACCAAGCAATAAACAGCTGCTAAGTGCAGGTGAGAAGTCGTAACAGAAAATCCAAGGACTGAATCAGCATACCCTCTGCCACCAGGCTCTCAAACTGTCACAGAATTCTGAACTTCTGTTTGACAGGCATGATTTTTAAAGGGTCTTATCTATAGAACAATGTATCTTCCTGCAGACTTCTCTTTTGGGTAATTATGGAGGGACATCTATTTCAGTGTCCTATTCCATATTTCCAGTGATGTATCAGACAGTTTTTCATGATTATTCATAAAGGTTTTCAGTGTGGATGGAATTTTTTCAGAAGTAGATGGTCCCTTCCTTCTTCCCAGTTGGCCTTACTCTGGAAGTTCCACTGAAAACCGTCCCCCATGGGTGACCCTCTGGTAGTGCAAACACTGGTGGCATCCTTCCCAGCCTCACAGCAACACACAAGCCACCACAGTATGACGAATGGACAGATGAGTGGTCATCTGTCAGAATACTGAAAAGTACCATGGGCTATTAGAAGAATGAGCAACTCTGGAAGTGCAGCTGAAGGCTCCTCAGAAGTGACAATGGCCAGATTTCGTCTCACCTACTTTCATCATGTTGTCAGAAGGGAATAGTTCCTGAAGAAGGATATAATGCTTGTGAAAGTAAAAAAAGAGAAAGCCCTCAATCAGATGGACTGTTGCAGAGGCTACAACAATGGGCTCAAACACCGATAGGATTGTGAGGATTGCGCAGGACCAGGCACTGTTTCATTCTGTTGTAAGTAGGGTTGGTATGAGTTACAGCCGACTTGATTGCACCTAACAACAACAATTCCACATGTATGTCTTCACCAGTTAGAGTTTGGTCGATCCTGACTCCATGCATTTCAGAATAGAACTGTGCTCTGTAGAGCTTTTATGGCTGTGGCCTTTTAGAAGCAGGTCTCCAGGCCTTCTTCCAAGTGCCTCTGGGTAGGTTCGAACCACCACTTTTTGGTTAGAAGATGAACACTTAACTGTTTGTCACTCAGGGCTCCCTGTGTCCAAGTCATTTTAGCTCACAATGAGTAGCTCCTGATTGCAGACCAGACCATAATTGCACCACATAGGAGTTTCATGGCTGCTGCTTTCTGTAAGCCAATCACCAGACTTTTCTAACAAGGAGTCTTTGGGTGGATTTGAACCACCAACTTTTCAGTTAGCAGCCATGAATTTATCCATTTGCATCACCCAGGGACTACTTCATTGTTCACACCAAAACCAAAACCAAATCCACTGTCATCAAGATAATTCCAACTCATCGGTACCCGATAGGCAAAGTAGGACTGTCCCAGGGTTTCCAAGGCTGTCAACATTTAGGGAAACAGATTGCCTCATCTTTCTGCCCTGTAGCAATTGGTAAGTTTGAACTGCCAAACTTCTGATTAGCAGTAGAATGTTTTAACCACTGTGTCATCTGTGTCCATAGCCATAAATAAATTACATTTTTAATAGCTCATTATGCTTCAAAGAAAACCTGAAGCCAAATATAATTTTGATGAAATAACCAAACTCACTTCCATCAAGTCATATCCAACTCATAAAGACTCCTCCTTGGGTTGCTGAGTTGGTATCTCTATGGAAGTAGATTGCCCAGTCTTCCTTCTAAGGAGTGGCTGGTGGGTTTGAACCAACAGCCTTCTGGCTAGCAATCAAATGCCTTAGGCACTATACCACCAGAGATCCCTAGTATATAATATTTAATTATTGAAGATAATAATAATTGCTGACTTGAATAACTTCTAGGAGAAGGAAAAAAAATGCTTACTATTAAAAAACAACAACAACAACACTGCCATGGAGTTGATTCTGACTCATAGTGACCCCCACTGGTTTTCTGAGGTGGTAAATCTTTATGACAGTGGATTGCCCAGTCTTGCTTCCATGGAGTGGCTGGTAGGTTTGAATCACCAACCTTCTGGTTAGCAGTCAGATGCCTTAGGCAATAAGCTACCAAAGCTTCTGCACTATAATAATGTTGTTGTTGTTATGTGCCTTCGAGTCGGCCCCAACTCATAGCGACCCTTCCTTGGGTTTCCAAGGCAGTATCGCTACAGAAGTAGGTTTGCTCAACCTTCCTTCTGAGGAGTGGCTGGTGGGTTTGAACCGCCAGCCTTCTGGTTAGCAGTCAAGTGCCTTAGGCACTATGCTACCAGAGCTCCTGCACTATAATAATAGTCATGTGAAAATCAGTACCTGAGAGATCTGGAGACCTCAGCTTTCACCAGTTCCTTTCTCCACGTAACCTCTTCAAATTCTCCCATAAGGAATAGCCTAACCTTCAGAACTACTTTTTTAATTAAATCTTTTTTTTTTTTTTTTTAAATCTATCTCATCCATTAGATCAAACTATGAGGCAGATTCTCAACTCACTCACTGCCCTCAAGTGGAATCCAACTCACAGCTACCCCTCCTTGAGTTTCCAAAGCAGTATCATGATGGAAGTAGATCTCCCGATCTTCCTTCCAAGGAGTGGCTGGTGGGTTTGAACCTCCAACCTTCTGGTTAACAGTCAAATGCCTTACTAATTTTTTTTTTGTCAAAATAAATATGTATCATGTAAGTGAGTGAGTTAAAGAATAAACTAAGAGGTATCTCACACTTTCTCATATGCAATGAAGTACAAATGTCTTCATCAAAATAATTATAGGTTCATAGTCTAAAATATAGATACAATTGGTTTATTCATTTCAACTTCTAAAGTCCTCATCAATTTACTTCAGTTATCTAAAATAATCAAATTTTTTTTCAAAAAGCTCAAACAAAATACGACATCTTACAATTATATGTGACAATATGAATTCTATGATGTTTTGCTAAGACCTCCACCAAAAGCCTCAACTCAAACACTCTATTATCCACACGATTGTGTGAAATGATATTTAAAGCAATACTCAAATGTATTACAATAAGTATTTGTTGTTGTTGTTGTTCTGTGCCATCGAGTCAGACTCAGCTCATAGCGACCCTTCATTGGGTTTCCGAGGTGGAATCACTATGAAAGTAGATTGCCCAACCTTCCTTCCGAGGAGAAATATTAAATTACACAATTCATAGACAGAAGATGGAGCTTTATAAAAATGAGAGATTATTAATGTAAAAGAAAATAGGTGACCTACTTTGAATATTCACAAGTCCAAAGGGACAGGAGTTTAGTGGGAATTAATTTTTCACTCAAAACAGTTAATATGTGTAACAAAAAGGAAATTATTATCAAGAGTTTTAAAATTCCTGGGGGACAAGTAGCAATAAGAGTTCATTGTTACACCCAAAGGAATGATAGATATTACCTTTCAATAAAGCCAGAGTAATCTTGCTAGAATCAGAATGGGGCCATATTTGAGGGAATCCTTTGGAATACTCTCTTGTACCTCAATTTCTAAGTAAAATTTGGAATATAATAATTATCATTTTTAATAATATGGAATACATAAAGTAAGGGTAACTAAAAATTAACTCAATCAGAACAATTTACATTAAAATATTAAAAGATTTTAGTATTATCTAATAAGAATAATACAATAATACAGGAAAACTGACTATGTTCAGTGATCCTCAAAGTTTAATATGTCTTCGCATTACCTGAAGACATTGTGAAGATGTAGATACTAATTCCATCGTCTTTGGTGCATTTCTCCCATTTCTAAGAAGCCACAAATTAATGTTTATGCATCATTCTGTGTAGCAAGGTTTTTTAGCCCAATATACTGATGTTCGTAATATAAAGCCATTCTTTTTACAACATATGTAAATGCTAATTCCAAAAGTGTCAAGAAGTGCAAGATCAGACTTCACTCTGAGATGATTACTAATACAGAACTCACTAGTTTGACAGCAAAAATGCACAACTGCAGCAAATAAAATGTTTCCCCGCAATTACCACTCAAGGGTCTTTCTTTCATATCTTTTTAATGATCTTGTGCTTTCTTCATATATGATTTCCTTGGTGTCCTCCTGCATCATCTGGTCTTTGGATATTAATGCACAACACATCAAACCTATCTTGAGATGGTCTCTAAATTCAGGTGGGACACACTCAGGGTCATACTTTGGCTCTTATGGACTTGTTTTAATTTTTTTCAGCTTCAATTTGAATTTACATATGAGAAATTGATGGTCTATTTTGCAGCCTGTCCCTAGCTGTGTTCTCACTGATGATATTGAGCTTCTCCTCATCTATTTCCACGGAACTCTGGTGGCGTAGTGCCTAAAGCATTTGACTGCTGACCAGAAGGCTGGTGGTTCAAACCCATGGCCTACTCCTCAGAAGGAAGACTGGCCGATCTACTTCTGTAGAGATACTGCCTCAGAAACCCAAGGAGGATTTGCTATGAGTCAGATCTGACTCAACGCAGTGGGTTTGGGTTTGGTATTCAGTTTGAATCCTGTGTATTCCATTCAGCAAGTTTCACATGTATAGTCATTGTTTATGTTACTTTAAAAAAAAAAAAAATTGCAATGCATAACTTGGTGGCCTTGGAAAATTCTATTATTCTATCGGTGGCATTGTTTCTATCTCCAAGGCCCTAGTTTCTAACTACTGATCCTTCTTCTTCGCTTGCAACTTTCATACTCCAATCACCAGAAATTATCAATGCATCTCGATTGCTTATTTGCTCAATTTTAGACTGCAGAACTTGGTAAAAATCTTCAATTTCTTCATCTTTAGCATATCACTTTGAGGATCAAGGTGTGCTGGACAATGAATAAAGAAGACCAAAGAAGAACTGATGCATCTGAATTACGGTGTTGGCAAAGAATACTGAATAAACCAGGGACTGTCAGAAGAATAAATATCTGCCTTGGAAAGTACAACCAGAATGCTCCTTCGATATGAAGATGGATCCACTTTGTTTCACATACTTTAAGCATGTTTCAGGAGAGACCAGACCCTGCAGAAGGGTATTATGCTTGGCCAACCATGACACAATTAAAATTCCCTGCCATTGAGTTGATTCTGATTCATAGTGATCCTATAGGGCAGAGCAGAACTGCCCCATAGGTTTCCCAATCTATAAATCTTTACAGAAGCAGATTGCCTCATCTTTTTACCTTCGAGTGGAAAATTACTGACTTTTTGGTTAGTAGCTGAAAACTAACCATATGTCACTGGGTCAGTTAAAAAGAGGAAGGCCTTGAACAAGTTAGACTGGCACAGTGGCTGCCACATTAGACTCGAACCTAGCAAAGATTGTGACGATGGTGCAGGACTGGTTTGTGACTCATTCTGTTGTGCACAAAGTCACTATGAGTAGGGCACCTAAGAACACCACCACCACAGAGGTGAAAAATGTGAGACAAGGTAGGGTCGGGAAGAAGCATGTTTCTGTCAACAAGATGTATTCTCTCACATATGATGATCCATAAGTTCATATATGAAGGTATGATCCATACTCCTTAATAAACCCTAACGTTTATAAGGTCTAATTTTTGAGACAAATGACTTTTTCTTGAAGAGAATGTTAGAGCACTGTGTTGTTGTGTGCCATCAAGTCGGACTCGACTCACAGCGACCCCTCCTTGGTTTGCTGAGCTGGTATCACTATGGAAGTAGACTGCCCAGCCTTCCTTCCAAGGACTGACTGATGGTTTGAACCGCCAGCATTATTTCAATATTTATCAGAATGCTTAAAAATATAAACATTAAGCAATATTTAAATATAAATATTTCTTAAAATATTTTGGTTTTTGTTGTTTTTTTGGGGGGGTGGGGATACACACAGGAGAACATACATAATTTCATCAATTGCCACATGTATAATTCAGAGATATTTATAAAATTATTCAAGTTGTGCAGCAGTTCACTTGTCTTTTCCAAATTGTTCCTCCCCTATTAAAATTTACTTTTTTTTTTTTTTTTTAAATATTGATAGCCAGGACTAAAATGTACCTCAAACATTTCTTCATTTAAGTATTGACAAGAAGTTCAATTTTTTTAAAAAAATAAATTAAAAGTATTGAAATAAGTAAACACTTAAATACTAGTGAATACTTTTGTGTGATTAATGCTCATTGGATTAGAAAAACTTTTGCTGCTGCAGTTCAGTTACCCAGTCATACGATTAGATTGAATAGCTGGCTTTGACAAATCTAAAGTGTGGTCAGCAAGCACAAAACACTAACTGGTATGTTGAGGAAGTTCTACTGCCTTAGATACATAGCTTATTTATAATTTATAATAGAATGAGTATTATTATTATTAGTACAGTATTAGGCCCTATAGAGCTTCTTATGCTCCTAACATTAGCTGAAATAAAATGGGAATGATCTTCAGCCTAACATTTGAAATGACAGGAGTTGGTAGAGAAGACTATATTCACAAGATGTTCGCCATATTTCTCAATTATAGAATGGGCCTAAAGTTTTATGACCTATTACTATTAATATTTAAGGAAACTACTTTTATTTTTTAATAAAAGTAATTTTTTTCCCCACAAATCACGTTACTCCTTTGATTCAAAAAGTTGAATAACTTCTCATCTTCAGTGAAGTCCACAGTCATGAGCATAATGCACAAGACGCTGTAACGCTCAGTTCACCTGTCTTTCTTTGCAGGGCCAGTAGCAGCCACTTCCGCATAGACTTCCTTTACATTCTTCTTCACATTTTGCAAAGAATCTCATTTTACATCATATTTTCCTTTCCCTTTTTAAAATTTTTATCAGTTATTACAGAATCTATTAGGTTTGCTATTTTGATGAGAGGGAATTTTTCAAAGGCTTCTCCTTTGTTCTTCTTCCAGTAATATTTTCACTCTAAGAATTGAATACCTGACACATGGACACTACTATTAACCAGTTATCCTTATTTTAAATTTACTTTCAGGAACCAGAAAAATACTTACAGAGTAGGTTAAGATAACAACAGAGCCCATTATGATTCAAATGTGGGTCAAGATTCTATGTATCACCTAATCTAGTCTAATTTGACTGGTTAAAAAAAAAAAAAATATTGCCATAGAATTGAATCCAACTCATAGCAACCCCTCCTTGGGTTTCTGACGCAGTATCTTTACAGAATTAGATTATCCAGTCTTCCTTCTGAGGAGTGGCTGGTGGGTTTGAACTGGAAGCCTTCAGGTTATCAATCAAATGCCTTAGGTACTATGCCACCTGAGCTCCCGATTTTGACTGGTAGGTCATGGAATATTCTGATTCACTAGAAATTAGCATTGTTTTACAGCCAGTGATTAACCTTTACAGAATGATATTTTCTTCCTCTTTATGTATGATCTTCCTAGTAAATGGTCACAGGTACCTCTGAAAAAGGCTTCTAAGGATATTTATAATATGTGCTGTATCAATGGGACTGGTCTTTACTTCAGGGAATATAGTATCCCAGATACATGAACTGGCCTGGTCTTGGGAACAGACTGAGAGATAATGGTGGTGCATTGTGACTACTCAAGTCACATTCCTGCCCACAAGACATGAAATTTCATTGTCATTGTCTCAGTAAAATTTTAGAACTATATGATCAGTTAGCTAACAGCAAAGATTCTTGCTAGCAAAAATATCCTGATTACTGCTTTGTTCCTGTTGTGCATTAGGTAAATGCACATAATCATACAGGCAGTTAAACACTGTTATTCAGCTTCTATTATTCTGGAATCCCTTCATCTCCCCTGAAATCAGGGAGTCCATCGGTAGCATAGTGCCTAAGGCACTGGACTGCTAATCAGAAGGCTGGCGGTTCAATCCTACCAGCCACTCCTTGGAAGGAAGGTTGGGCAATCTACTTCCATAGTGATACTGCCTCGGAAACCCAAGGAGGGGTCGCTATGAGTTGGGTCTGACTCGATGGCACATAACAACAACAATAACAACATCTGAACGGTGGCATCCCCCGCTGTTATGTTTAAGTTGACAACAATAGTCATTACAAAACTGTTCAATGACTTAATGAAAGGAAGAGAGTGGGTGGGCAAGTTGCATAATAAATATCCCCCAACATTCCATTCCCTTAAGTCATTTTATTCTTTGTTCTATGTTATCACAATTACATTCTCACATTTCAGTTTCCTTTATATAGATCATTACTAGGTACACATGTTAGTCAATCAGTGATGTAAACTGTGATTGCCTCTTTCAGATGTGCAAGCAAATTCACTGAATATAAAATTCCTGTGTTGTTTTTATTGTTGTTAGGTGTGATCAAGTAAGCTCTGACTCGTAGTGACCATATGTACAACAGAAAAAAACACTGCCCAGTCATGCACCATCCTTACTATCCTCACTATACCTGTCACCATCGTTGGAACCACTGTGTCAATTCATCTAGTTGAGGGTCTTCCCCTTTTTTGGTGGCTGTCTCCTTTGTCAAGCATGAGATCATTCTCCAAGAAATGGTCCCTTCTGACTACATTACCAAAATAGGTGAGAAAAAGTCTGGTCATTCTCTCTTCCAAGGAACATTCCAGTTTGACTGCTTCCAGGAAGATTTGTTTGCTCTTCTGGCAGTCCAAGAAACATTCAATGTTCTTTGGCCACACAACTCAAAAGCATCAACTCTTCTTCTGTCCTCCTTATTCACTGTCCAGATTTTACATGCATGTTGTTGTTGTTGTTATGTGCCAACAAGTCAGACTTGACTCATAGCGACCCCTCCTTGTGTTTCTGAGGCAGTATCACTATGGAAGTAGATTGCCCCATCTTCCTTCTGAGGAGTGGCTGGTGGGTTTGAACCGCCAGCCTTCTGATTAGCAGTCAAGTGTCTTAGCCACTATGCTACCAGAGCTCCTTTTACATGCATTGTTGTTATGTGCCGTCGAGTCGGCCCCGACTCATAGTGACCCCTCCTTGGGTTTCCGAGGCAGTATCACTACGGAAGTAGGATTGCCCAACCTTCCTTCCGAGGAGTGGCTGGTGGGTTTGAACCGCCAGCCTTCTGGTTAGCAGTCAAGTGCTTTAGCCACTATGCTACCAGAGCTCCCTTTACATGCATAGGGGTGACTAAAAATACCATGGCTTGAGTTAGGCAGACCTTAGTCTTCAATGAGACATCTTCATTCTTTCAACATTTTAAAGAGGTATTTTTCAGAATATTTTCCCAGTGCGATACGATGTCTGATTTCTTGCCTGCTGCTTCTATAGATGCTGATTATGGATCTAACTAATATGAAATGTTTGATAGTTTCAATCTTTTCTCCATTTATCATTCTGCTTCTTACTGGTCAAGTTGTGAGGGTTTTCATTTTATGTTGAAGTGTAATTCATACTGCAGACTGTAGTCTTTAATTTTCATCAGTAGTTGCTTCAAGTCATCTTCACCTTCAGCAAGCAAAGTTGTGTCATCTGCATATTTCAGGCTCTATAGATGTACTCATATCAATAAATTCAGCCCAATCAAATATATTTCATTATTCTCCAAGTCCTCTAGAATGTATTACCAGACATATTCTCTGCCATTTTCCTTGTACCAGCAAAATCCTGAAATCATTTTGAAATATAAACTTCTTGGATCAATTTTATATGTATTCTTCAAGATCATACTGAGCTCTGATTCCAATTATGAGTCAAGAAGGACAATTTACAATGTGTACTTGTGTCTGTGTGACAACAGAAAAGGTGAATCATGAAGAGAATGGGTCCACATTCATATGAGAAGTCCCCCAAATGATGTTATTACAATATCTTCAAAGAAGAGAAGGCTAGTCTAATCAGACAGAGTAGGGAAATCTTTTGCTGATCTGAGAGCTTAGAGAATATCAAGCTATCAAGTTTCTCAGTTAAATTCAAATCCACAGAGATGGATTTAGAAGTTTTCTGATTCTCTAGCAATGATTTGATATCACAGCCTAAAGTCACAAACTTGTGTATGTGAATGTGTACAACTTGTTTGTTTATCTGTAGGTTCTATGTGGAGTTAAGCCACTCTATCTTATAGAATTATAATCATCACTACTAAGAGTTAATACTTGATTTCCAAAACATTGCTTCAGAAAGCCCTTTACAACAAATAAGCATACTTGGTTATTCAATTAATTGGAAAGCCATTGAATGCTATCGATTACTAGCATTTAATTTCTCATTATAAAATGATTTACTACTGTGCTCAAGGTCAAGAACATGTAAAAACAAATTCTGTGAACCCAAAACTGGTATCCGCTCAAACTTCTGGAACCAACTTTTCTGAAATCAACACCACACACCAACTCTTTAGCCAGTATTAAAATCAGGAAGAAATAACACTTAACTTAAAAGGAAGTTTAATATACACTAGTTGTTGTTGTTGTTGTTCTTAGGTGCTGTTGAGGTGATTTCAACTCATAGTGACTCTGTGCACAACATAGTTAAACATCGCCTGGTCCTGGGCCAGCCTCACGATATTTGCTATGACTGAACCCATCATTGCAGCCACTGTGTCAATCCAGCTCTTGAAGGGCCTTCCCCCTTTTTGTTGACCTTTTGCTTTACCAAGAATGATATCCTTCTCCAGGGAATGGTCCCTTCTGGCAACATGACCAAAGTAGGTGTGATGAAGTCTGGCCATTATCACATCCAAGGACCATTCCGGCTGCATTTCCTCCAGGACAGATTTGTTAGTTCTTTTGGCAGTCCATGATCCTTTCAGTATTCTTCACCAACATTGCAACTCAAAAGCACCAACTCTTCTTTAGTCTTCCTTATTTATCATCTAGTTCTCATATGCATATGAGGCAACTAAAAGTGCCATGGCTTGGGTTAGTTGTACCTTAGTATTCAAAGAGATAACTTTGCTCTTCAGAACTTTAAACTTTTGCAGCAGGTTTTTCCAGTGTAACACGATGTCTGATGTTTTGACTGCTGCTTTCATTTGCACTGACTATTGACCTGAGTAATATGAAAACTTTGACAACTTCAATCTTTTCTCCATTTATTGTGATGCTGCTTATTGGTCCAGTTGTGAGGATTTTTGTTAAATGCAAGGAACTTTAAGTTAACACAGAGCCAGTTAATCTTGGAAGCTGCTACCACCCCTTTGGGTGATGGAACAAAGGAAAGTCCCCCCTCCATTCATCTTTTAAATTCAAATACCTACTTTGAAAATTATATGAATAAACTTTTAATTTACACTCTGCCTACTTGGATTTTTCTTTTTTTCAACAAAGGGCTTTGAAATAGACTTTTTCTTTCTTCCCCCAACATCAGTTTCTTATTGAGGTTATAAGAAACTAAAAAAGTGATGATGAGCTCCACAGAGTGAAGAAAAGAATAATGCCTCCCATGTCCTGCTACCCTTGAAGGAGTATTGTGAGGCTAGTTCTGTGGTTACTAGAAGCAGCTGAAAACTGGAAGCACATGTTATTTGAATCAGCTGCTGCAGCAGCTGAGGTGAGGCTGAGAAGAGTAGAGCAGTTCCCTGGTTATAAACGTCTGACTTCAGGACAACTCCTACTTGCCTTTTAATGTAAGACTTCAAATTATTTCTGTCATGCCAAAGAAGCTAAACAGAAACAGACTAGAATTTTTACCATTTGGGTCATTCATAATTGTAATTAAAATGGGAAAAATTACACATTGATACCCTGGAATGGGAGATTTGGAAGAGGTATCATGACCCTCAGGGACCTGATGCATGATATTGAATTATGGGCAGGACTGTGGAAAGATGCACATGTTCAAAGTGGAGTGGCCAGCCATGGTCTTCAAGCAGGTGCCATCATTTTGAAGCCCTGCTTTAATGTTATGTGAATTTGTCCTCTCTTTGAAATGATTGATTGGTCCCACCTCTAAAACCAGAACTAAACCAAACCCATTGATATTGAGTCTATTCCAACTCGTGTTCACTGTATGTCACTGAGTAGAACTGACCCATAGGGTTTCCAAACTGACCCATAGGGTTTCCAAAGCTGTAAATCTTCACAGAAACAAATTGCTCCATCCTTCTCCCATTTAACGAATGGCTGGTGGGTACAAACAACAAACCTTTATGGTGTAACAATCAAATGCTTTAACAACTGTGCTACCAGAGCTCCTTGGGCCAATCCCTATCATAATGAATTCTTCATCACAATATTATTCATCACAATCACTTTCACTTGCTGTTTATGTAGCTTTCAAATCATTGAAAAGGCTTCTTGCTTTTTCTTGAATCAAAGTGAGAACCATATACACCTGATCCAATTTACCTACTAACTCTTAAACACAGTTAGGAACAGATCTCATTTGTAAGCCAGGAACTGCCTGTGCTAACAAAAAAGAGAAGAGAAATATTTGTTCCATCCTACTGCCTTCCTTCTATCTCCAGAATCACCTTGACAAGCAAGTTGGAAAAGTTAAAATGCTATTTCAAGAGCCTTAGCCACTGCATTGCAGAACAGAGGACAGAAGGACATGTTTGTATCTAAAAAAAAACATTGACACTGATTTCTGACTTACTGTGACCCCCACTGGGCTTCTGTGGTGGTAAACCTTTACGGAAGATTGCCCAGTCTTGCACCCACAGAGTGGCTGGTGGATTTGAACCTGCAACTTTCTGGTTAGCAGTCAAGATGCCTTAGGCACTGTGCTACCTTACCTCTTTCTGTAGCTAAAAGACAAGAGTTTAAGTACAGACCCACCTTTCCACCTTATCTAAGGAGATCTGATGGAGTAGTGCCTAAGGCATTTGACTACTAACCAGAAGGTTGGCAGGTTCAAACCCACCAGCCACTTCATGGAACCAGACCGGGAAATCGATTTCCATAAAGATTTATCACTTCGGAAACCCAAAGCAGGTTGCTATGAGCAGAATCTGCTGGATGGCAGTGAATTTGGTATTTTTGGTTCCCACCTTATCTGCTGTTTGGGAAGCCTCTATTTTTTATTCACCTTTGTAGTTACTCAATTAGATAACAATGAAATTTCCTATTTAATAGCTCTAAGCGCACCTTCTCTAAATGACTGAATGAGTGATGATACACAGGCTATTTAGATCAGCTTCTGAAATACTGCTGATTCAGAAATATTTAATATGGTATCAGCCTTGCTGCTATTTTTATGTCTGCAGTTATACCAGTTACTGTTCTAAGATCTTTCCGTTGAATTCCTGGTTTGCCCTTATAAACCATACCAAACCAAACTTACTGCCATGGAGTTGGATAGACTCATAGTGACCACTCCTTGGGTTTCCAAGGCAGCATCTCCTATGGAAGTAGATTGCCCCATCTTCCTTCTGAGGAGTGGTTGGTGGGTTTGAACCACCAGCCTTCTGGTTAGCAGTCAAATGCCTTAGATGCTGCATACCCCTATAAGATATGTACCATTATTATCTTTACTATACGTTTAATGGAACTCAGGTTTATAAAAGTTACATAACTTCTAAGGTTCTTCAGTCAGACAACATGACATAGTATTTTTTTTTTTTTAAAAAGAAGAGTTTCTGTGACAGAAAGACCTAGATTTAAAATTCACTCCCTTATCTTCTTTTCATCTCTATAAAATAAATTTAAAAATTAGGCCTCAGAAATTTATTCTGAAGAATCTCTAATATTTTCAGTGACAATTTTGTTGCTGTGGGTCAAAAGTATTCTGATATAATATATTTTAGGTACAGTTTATTAAGAAGTATTCCTGGCAATGAATTGTTCTGTACCCTAGTTCTACCCAACAAGTTACAGTCATATTGATTTATGACAGAAGCATTCAATAAGTAGATTGTAGAAATGATACCCTGGGTACCTCTACCAACCAACAGCTGAAGATTATAGAAAAGAATATTAAATGCACACATACATTATTAAAGGAATATTAGGAGTGGGCCTTTCTGAAAATAACTCAATTTACCAGTGATACACACACACACACACACACACACACAGAGTCAGAGAGAATATGAGAGAAGGTACCAGCATTTAAATAATTTTCCTATATGTTCTTCTGCATGACTTCTAAATACACTCCATCTTCAGTGACCAATAGTGTTATTTATGCTACATATATACATATGTCTGTGAATTGTTCCAAGAAAAACTCCAAAATTAAATCATTGTATTAACAAAATAGTATAGTTCTTCGACCCTCATTCTAACATTTTTTAAAATTCAAATAAATTTATAAGAGGGGAACATAAACAAATTTCCACCTTGCACTCACTACACTGAAATGCTTTCTTCCACCAGGCAATCTCTATTTTATTTTCTGAAAGATACCTAATAATATTCACCGCATGAGGAGCCCATATTAACCCACAGCACTTTTCCATCTTTAAGGAATTTGCATTCATTTACTTAACATTCATGATGTAACTGTTCTTTTAAATCTGGTCAAAGAATAAGATGTGAAGCAGATAAGCTTCATTAAGCATCATGGGTACATTTTTATAATTACCTATCTTTGTGTAAGGAGCTCTGGTAGCATAGTGCCTAAGGCACTTGACTGCTAACCAGAAGCCTGGTAGTTCAAACACACCAGCTACTCCTTAGAAGGAAGGTTGGGCAATCTACTTCCATAGTGATACTGCCTTGGCAACCCAAGGAGGAGTCGCTATGAGTCAGGCCGACCCCACAGCATGTAACAACAAACAAACCTTTCCGTAAGGATTAGAAGATAAAACCTCTTAACCATCTCTCCTCATCCTGAACAAAGACAAGTGAAAAAAAAAAAAAAAAAATCAGAGACATATGGAAACAATTAGTCCAAGGGTCAAACGGACCATGGCATCCTCATTCTACACAACCCTGAGAACTGAATTTGGTGATACCTGGCTACCAATGCCTACCACTGGAAAAGGGATCACAATTGAACATCCTCAGTAGACTGGGGGAGAAAAATGTG